>NC_057720.1:34654452-34659694 GCF_004010195.1 Chiloscyllium plagiosum | reverse complement strand
TGAGGGCTGAATGACTTTCCAGATCTTGTGTTCCAATGGCGACGTTCTTACTGTTTGTTATCTTCATTGTCAGGTGAATATGGTCTCACAAGTGTACTGTAGTAACTGACTGCAGTGCATTACTGAGGAAGCTCCGTTACACTGCTGGAAGTTCTGACTGTTGGATAAGACATTAAACCTAGGCTGAGACTGCTTTAATAAAAAGATGCTGTAAACCTGAACTAAAACAGGGAATAATAGAGAAACTCAACAGGCCTGACAACATCTATGGAGAGAGAAGCAAACTTAGCATTTCAAGTTGAAACACTCATCTTAGGAAGTTAAAAAATCACACAACACCAGATTATAGTCCAACAGGTTTAATTGGAAGCACACAATTTGTACACCCCAGTCCAACACCGCCATCTCCAAATCATCTTAGGAACACAGTCTTGTCTGTTTCCTCAGCGGGTCCAATACTGAAGCAGAGCAAGGGAGTTATTCACAGTCTTCTAACTGACCATTATTATTATCTTGCCATTATCGTATTAGTTTGTAGCAGCTAAATGCACAAATTGTCTACTTCTGATACGTTACAATGGAGACTACACTTCAGAAATTCTTAATTCACTGTGAAGCATTTTATATTACCTTGTAGTGTGGTACATATTAAGATGTTGCTTCTATTTTTTGCACTTCTTGTCAACTAATTCTTAATACAAAAGTAGAAATTGCTGGAAAAGCTCAGAAGGTCTGGCAGCATCTAGTGGAGAGAAAGCGGAATTAACATTTTTCTTTCTCTCCACAGGTGCTGCCTGACTTGCTGAGTTTTTCCCGTGTTTTCCATTTTTGTATCTGATTTCCAGCATCTAAGTTCTTTGGGTTTATTGTTTTAAAGTAAAAATACATTTCAGATTTCCAGCAGCTGCAGTTTTTTTATTGAAGTAGTTTTCACGTATCATGGAATAATCTTGACTTCAAGTGATGTTTTCTTCTGTGCCAAAGTTTGTTTATAAAAATTGCTACTTAGCTGAAACGTTACTGAGTGACCAAAACCTTAAGAGAGTTAGACCATGAAGTCAGCAAGAACCAATGTAGAAAGGAAATAAGAAGCTTTAAAATGTGCTTTTAAAATAATGATCTTTTTGCCATCTAGTTTATTGTTGACTATAATTCACTGTAGGTACTTAATAGGTAATGAATACCATATATATCCATCAAAACAATCTTTAATTAATGATTTGCAATTAAAAGAGAATACATTGGCTTGTATTTAAAATGGTTTAAATGTAAAAGTTATACAATTAAGGAAGAAATAGAGGAATAAAACTCTTACTATAAGAGCCATTTTAGAATATTGTTTACCAGCGATAGTTCAATTTCAGTTCATCAAAATGAGTGTCAAGGATATGACCGTCTTTGCTACTACGTGCACTCTGCAATGGTTTCAAGTGTGCGCATGAGGCAAATGCAGAAGATACTGCAGAAACTCAGCAGGTCTGACAATATTATACAGAGAGAAAATTAACATTTTGATTCCAGAGACACTTCATCAGAACAGTTCTGATAATGGATTACAACTGCAGCCAGACCTGCTGAGTTTCTCCAGCACTCTTTGTTTTTGGTTCAGATTTTTAGCATCCACAAGTGTGCTCATGTTTGCATAGGATTCAATGCATGTAAGTAAAGAATTGTGAATTATTATATCTTTATAACAAGTTTTGATGTGAAAAATATGCAATTTGAGATAATTTATACATGATGCATGCAACAGAGAATCAACAACATAACAAATAGCAAACTCAGTAATAATAGGCAAAGGAAGCACAATTTTATAGTTTAATTTTGAAGCACAGTAAAGTATAAGCATGTTCTATCAGTCACATCATTCGCATTATAAGTAATTTTGAACAAATATAAAAATGTATGATTTTTCAACAACTCCTCCAGGCCACAATAATTTCTGTAAGTAATTGTTACAGAACTTCACTGACACAGATTTTGCTGTTAGGGAGAGAAATGGCAACATTAAGCCACTAAATTCGAAGAAAGCCACCACAAAGGTCTGTCAAACTTTGTAGGGTGGATTTAGAGTTATAGAGTCATAGGGATATACAGCACGGAAACAGACCCTTTGGTCCAACCCGTCCATCCCGACCCAATCTAGTCCCACCTGCCAGCACCCGGCACATATCCCTCTAAACCCTTCCTATTCATAGACCCATCCAAATGCCTCTTAAATGTTGCAATTATCCTAGCCTCCACCACTTCCTCTGGTAGCTCATTCCACACACGTACCACCCTCTGAGTAAAGTTTCTCCTTAGGTCTTTTTTATACATTTCCCCTCTCATCCTAAACCTATGTCCTCTAGTTCTGGACCCCTCCCCCCCCCCCATACCAGGGAAAACATCTTGGTTATTCACACAATCTATGCCCCTCATGATTTTATAAACCTCCATAAGGTCATCCCTCAGCCGCCAACGCTCCAGGGAAAAACAGCCTAGCCTATTCAACCGCTCCCGATAGCTCAAATCCTCCAAACCTGGCGACATCCTTGTAAATCTTTTCTGAACCCTTTCGAGTTTCACATTTTTCCGATAGGAAGGAGATCAGAATTGCACACAATATTCCAATAGTGGCCTAACCAATGTCCTGTACAGCCACAACATGACCTCCTAACTCCTGTACTCAATGCTCTGACCAATAAAGGAAAGCATACTAAACGCCTTCTTCACTATCCTATCTGCCTGCAACTCCACTTTCAAGGAGCGATGAACCTCCGCTCCAAGGTCTCTTTGTTCAGCAACACTCCCTACGACTTTACCATTAAGTGTATAAGTCCTGCTCAGATTTGCTTTCCCAAAATGCAGCACCTCACATTTATCTGAATTAAACTCCATCTGCCACTTCTCAGCCCATTGGCTCATCTGGTCCAGATCCTGTTGTAATCTAAAGTAACCCTCTTCGCTGTCCACTACACCACCAATTTTGGTGTCATCTGCAAACTTACTAACTGTACCTCTTATGCTCACATCCAAGTCATTTATGTAAATGACAAAAAGTAGTGGACCCAGCACCGATCATTGTGGCACTCCACTGATCACAGGCCTCCAGTCTGAAAAACAACCCTCCACCCCCACCCTCTGTCTTCTACCTTTGAGCCAGTTCTGTATCCAAATGGTGAGTTCTCCCTGTATTCCATGAGACCTAACCTTGCTAATCAGTCTCCCATGGGGAACCTTGTCGAACGCCTTATCGGAGTCCATACAGATCACATCTACCACTCTGCCCTCATCAATCCTCTTTGTTACTTCTTCAAAAAAACTCAATCAAGTTTGTGAGACATGATGTCCCATACATAAAGCCATGTTGACTATCCCTAATCAGTTCTTGCCTTTTCACATACATGTAGACCCTGTCCCTCAGGATTCCCTCCAACAACTTGCCCACCGCTGACATCAAGCTCACTCTATAGTTCCCTGCCTTGTCCTTACCACCCTTCTTAAACAGTGGCACCATGTTAGCCAACCTCCAGTCTTCCGGATTCTCACCTGTGACTATTGATGATTCAAATATCGCAGTAAGAGGCCCAGCAATACCTTCCCTAGCTTCCCACAGAGTTCTGGGGTCCACCTTTATGCATTTCAAGACATCCAGCACTTCCTCCTCTGTAATATGGACATTTTTCAGGATGTCACCATCTATTTCCCTACATTCTATATCTTCCATGTCCTTTTCCACAATAAATACTGATGCAAAATGTGCATTTAGTATCTGCCCCATCTCCAGCAGCTCCACACACTTTGAGTGCGAGCAGCAGCTAAGGTAAGACAGTTTGTTTTAAAATTACTTACCGGTAGCGGGCAGCGGTGTTTTTTTTCTCTTCACAGAAAGAGCGGGAGCAGCAGGGGGAAGTGACGAAGACCAGAGGGGCAGCCGGGACCTGGAAGCAGGTAGAGCGTAAGCTTACCTGGGTAGGTTTTTTCCCTTTAAAAGCGTGCAGGAGAAGAACCCGAGGCACTACAGAGGTAGTGTCTCCCACCCGCCCTCCTCCTCTAACCTAAATAATAAGACCCGTTGTGGTGAGTAGGTAAGTGCTGCATTTTGCTTGTTGTATTCTTTAGACCCAGTTTTTTTAAAAAAGGTTACTTTCAGAGGGATGGCAGTGAAGGCAGTGCAATGTTCCTCTTGCAACATGTTTGAGGTGAGGGATGCCATGGACATCTCTGCCGATTACACTTGCAGGAAGTGCACCCATCTCCAGCTCCTCCAAGACCGTGTTAGGGAACTGGAGCTGGAGTTGGATGAACTTAGGATCATTCGGGAGGCAGAGGGGGTCATAGATCAGAGCTTTAGGGATACTTGTGGGGGGATGACTTACCAGGGGTAAGTAACGGGGCCCAGGTCTCTGGCACGGAGCCTGTCCCCGTTACTCAGAAGGGAAGGGCGAAGAAGAGCAGAGCAGTAGTAATTGGGGACTCGATAGTTAGGGGCACAGATAGGCGGTTTTGTGGGAACGAGAGAGACTCACATTTGGTATGTTGCCTCCCAGGTGCAAGGGTACGTGATGTCTCTGAGCGTGTTTTCGGGGACCTGGATGGGGAGGGGGAGCAGCGCGAAGTCGTGGTCCATATTGGCACCAACGACATAGGTAGGAGGAGTGCCGAGGATGTTAGACAGGCTTTCAGGGAGCTAGGTTGGAAGCTCAAAGTTAGAACGAACAGAGTTGTTGTCTCTGGTTTGTTACCCGTGCCACGTGATAGAGATTCGAGGAATAGGGAGAGAGAACAATTAAATGCGTGGCTCCAGGGATGGTGCAGGAGGGAGGGGTTCCAGTTTTTGGATAACTGGGGTTCTTTCTGGGGACGGTGGGACCCCTATAAACAGGATGGTCTACACCTGAAACTGAGGGGCACCAGTATCCTTGGGGGGAGGTTCGCTAGTGCTCTTCGGGGGGGTTTAAACTAACTCTGCAGGGGCATGGGAACCAGACTGTAGCTTTAGGGTGCAGGACCTAGAATGTAGGGAGGTTAGGAACATGGCATAAATTTCCAAGGAGGGTGTCTGTAAACAGGAAAGTGGCTTGAAGTGTGTATACTTCAATGCAAGAAGTATACGAAATAAGGTAGGTGAACTTGCAGCGTGGGTTGGTACCTGGGACTTCAATGTTGTGGCTATTACGGAGACATGGCTAGAACAGGGACAGGATTGGCTGTGGCAGGTTCCAGGATTTAAATGTTGTAGTAGGGTCAGAGGTGGGGG
>NC_057720.1:34627817-34651646 GCF_004010195.1 Chiloscyllium plagiosum | reverse complement strand
AGAAAGATCGTATGAGGAGAGGCTGAGGCACTTGGGGTTGTTTTCATTGGAGAAAAGAAGGTTTAGGGGTGACTTGATAGAGGTGTATAAGATGATTAGGGGTTTAGATAGGGTCGACAGTGAGAATCTTTTTCCTCGTATGGAGTCAGCTATTACAAGGGGGCATAGCTTTAAATTAAGGGGGGGTAGGTCTAGGACAGATGTTAGGGGTAGGTTCTTTACTCAGCGAGTCGTGAGTTCATGGAATGCCCTGCCAGTAGCAGTGGTGGACTCTCCCTCATTATGGGCATTTAAGCGGGCATTGGATAGGCATATGGAGGATAGTGGGCTAGTGTAGGTTGGATTGGCGCAACATCGAGGGCCGAAGGGCCTGTACTGCGCTGTATTCTTCTATTTTCAATGTTCTATGTTTTTTGTGCTAAAGGACACCTTGCTGATCATTGACGCGTCCTATTCTCTCCCTAGTTACCTTTTTGTCCTTAATGTAATTGTAAAAACCCTTTGGATTCTCCTTAACTCTATTTGCCAAAGCTATCTCATGTCCCCTTTTTGCCCTCCTGATTTCTCTCTTAAGGAGGATTCTGTGTAATTCAAAATTAAGGACGGGAAAATTTCTGGCTGTAACAGCTGCTCGTTTTTTGAGGTATTTTAGGTGTTGAAGGTGATTTCTTTGAATTCCAGGTGGAAAAAAAAGTCAAAACAACAGCAGTTTTAAAAAGGGAGAGGTACAGACAAAGGAACCAACTGGTGAGGTCTGTGCAGGCGAGGGAGACAGAAAGGATCTGACACCACAGTCAACCTGCACAGTTACTGCCTTTGCTATTTGAATTCGCTGGATATCAGAGTGGGAAAATCAACAAACAGTGAAACTCACAACTGATTTTGGAGGAAATGTGTGGGCAAAGTCATAGCAGGAACAGTGTTTTGTAGAGGAATAAGATAGTGTTATTTTCTTGGTCTGTAGATTGTGAAGGAGCAAAAATGGCCTTTAGTAGAGTGAAATGCGTTTCTTGTCAGATGTGGGAGTTTAAGGACAGTTTACACATTACTGTGGATTATATCTGCATTAAATGCTGTTGGCTACGAATCCTATCAGATTGAATGGATCGGCTGGAGAAACAGTTAGAAGCAATGAGGAATTTGCAACAGCAATGTTATGTGATGGGTGGCAGTTACAGGAAGGGGGAAAAATCACAGATACAGTCACATAGATGGGTTAAATCCAGGAAAGGTAAGAGAGGTAGGCAGTTAGTATAGGAGTCTTCTGTGGCTATCCCTATTTCAAACAAGCATGCTGTTTTGGAAAATGTAGGGGGCGATGGATTTTCAGGGGAATGTAGCATGAACAACTAAGTTTCTGATATTGAGACTGGCTCTAATGCAATGAGGGGTATGTCAGGTCCCAAGAGATCAACTGTGTTAGGGGACTCTCTAGCCTGAAGTACAGACAGATGTTTCTGTGGCCAGCAGTGAAAAATCAGAATGGTGTGTTGCTTCCCTGGTGCCAGGATCAAGGATGTCTCAGTGAGGGTGCAGAATGTTCTCAAGGGACAGAGGGGCCAGCAAGAGGTCATTGTCTACATTGGAACCAATGACCTAAGAAGGGAAAAGGTTGAGATTCTGAAGGAAGATTACAGAGAGTTAGGCAGGAATTTAAAAAGGAGATCCTCGAGAGTAGTGATATCTGGATTACTTGAGGTGCGACGAGCTAGTGAGGACAGGAATAGGAGGATAGAGCAATGAATGCATGGCTGAGGAGCTGGCGTATGGGAGAAAGATTCACATTTTTGGATCATTGGAGTCTCTTTTGGGATAGAAGCGATCTGTACAAGAAGGATGGATTGCACCTAAATTGGAAGGGGACTAGTTTATTGGCAGGGAGATTTGCTAGAGCTGCTCAGGAGGATTTAAACTAGTAAGATGGGTGGGACCCAGGGAGATAGTGAGGAAAGAGATCAATCTGAGACTGGTACAGTTTAGAACAGAAGTGAGTCAAACAATCAGGGCAGGCAGGGACAAGGTAGGACTAATAAATTAAACTGCATTTATTTCAATTCACGAGGCCTAATAGGGAAGGCAGATGAACTCAGGGCATGTTAGAAACATGGGACTGGGATATCATAGCAATTACAGAAACATGGACAGGACTGGCAGCTTAATGTTCCGGGATACGAATGCTACAGGAAAGATAGAAAGGGAGACAAGAGAGGACCAGGAGTAGCGTTTTTGATAAGGAATAGCATTACAGCTGTACTTAGGGAGGATATTCCTGGAATTACATCCTGGGAAGTTATTTGGGTGGAACTAAGAAATAAGAAAGGAATTATCACCTTATTGGGATTGTATTATAGACCCCCTAATAGTCAGAGGGAAATTGAGAAACAAATTTGTAAGGAGATCTTAGTTATCTGTAAGAATAATAGATGGTTATGGTTGGGGATTTTAACTTTCCAAACATTGACTGGGACTGCCATAGTGTTAAGGTTTTAGATGGAGAGGAATTTGTTAAGTGTGTACAAGAAAACTTTCTGATTCAGTATGTGGATGTACCCACTAGAGAAGATGCAAACTTGACCTACTCTTGGGAAATAAGGCAGGGCAGGTGACTGAGGTGTCAGTGGGGGAGCACTTTGGGGCCAGAGACCATAATTCTATTAGATTTAAAATAGTGATGGAAAAGGACAGACCAGGTCTAAATTGGAGAAAGCCCAATTTCAACTGTCTTAGGCAAGAACTTTAAAAAGCTGATTGGGGGCAAATGTTCGCAGGTAAAGGGACAGCTGGAAAATGGGAAGCTTTCAGAAATGAGAAAGTATATTTCTGTCAGGGTGAAAGGAAAGGCTGGTAGGTACAGGGAATGCTGGATGACTGAAGAAATTTTCTTGTACAGATTTAACATATACCTCTCCATCTAAACCCTTAATACCACGGCAGTCCCACTCTATTTTTGGAAAGCTAAAATCCCCTACCATAATCACCCTATTATTCTTACCAATAACTGAGATCTCCTTACAAATTTGTTTCTGAATTTCCCTCCTTGTCGTCAATGTCAGCTTGAATCTGTCACTGAGTTAAAGGGATCTGCAGGCTTCCAGCAACAGTGAAGAGTCATCTCGACTCGAAACATTAGCCTGCTCTCTCTCCATGTGACTCGCTGTGATCTCCAGCATTTTTTGTTTTCAATGACGTTGTCAAGCAGGCTAAGCAACCAGTTACATTAAAGTATCATTGCAGACAAAAGAGTGAAAGTTAAATGCACTGCAATTTTCACTTGTAATTAACATCTTATTTAATATTTACATTGTAATACGATGAACCTTGAAACATCATAAACAAACTTTTACAAACTCATAATGGAAGAATTTTACAAATTTAATCTTTGAAGTCAATTTATCTGCACAGTTGCGATTATGAATTTAGTACATTCAGTTATACCTCAGTGAACAGTGATATTTTCAAGATTTATTCAGCAAGACTGATATGATATAAAGATAAGTTTACATATGTTTGTGATTTCCACTTGCTTGTAATTTTCGTGGCAGAGATTTTAACAGAGCACCTCGTGGAGAAATGCAGAATCATGAATAGCAATTTCTGGCCTTCCACATTTAATGACACATGTGCAAACTCCAATGGTTTGTGTCAGTTTGAGAGGAGTAATAATTGTTATGGACCAGGCCAGACCCCCTCAAAACATTTCAAGAAGGTAGCCCAGACCCTAACATTCCTAGTTGTTTTAAGCAGGTGCAAGGTGGATATTCCAGGAGTGATGCAGCTGGTCAAACCACTCAGTTTGAAGCAAAACAGAATTTATTTACAGACTACCGAATGCAACACAAGCAAAACAAAAAACAAATTTAGAATAACACCGATTTGAAAACCTGACCAACATGATCTAAGTTAACAAAGAGCTGTTCCAATTTTCTGCATAAACACATCCCTTGGCATAAAGGTAAATTCAAATGCGGGTACTTACAGGGGAGATGTCAGAGAAAGAGTCAGTAAGAAAACCTCTGTTGAATCCAGGAACATTATTTTTCCACAGCATCTTTCTTTGATGAGCAGCCTCAAACTAAAAACTAAACCAAACTAGAAAAATCCCTGAACTGGGAGGAGTGGCCACTCCCCTTTCTTTGTACCAATATATTTTTTAAAAACCCTAAAGGACTCTTTTTTACCTAGATTACTTACCGTGTGGAAACAGGCCCTTCGGCCCAACAAGTCCACACCGACCCGCCGAAGCGCAACCCACCCATACCCCCACATTTATCCCTTACCTAACACTACGGGCAATTTAGCATGGCCAATTCACCTGACCTGCACATCTTTGGACTGTGGGAGGAAACCGGAGCACCCGGAGGAAACCCACGCAGACACGGGGAGAACGTGCAAACTCCACACAGTCAGTCGCCTGAGACTCTTCTGATTGTTCACTTAGGCTGCATCTGTTAGCCATTATTAAAGTAGCCAGTTCAGATATATCAGCACCTCTGCCTTTATGACATCTCTCTAAAAGAACCAAGGGCAAAATAACCTTGTTAACGGGCAATATCTTCACATAATGAACTTTGACATCTATGCAACCATTAAAAAGAGTCCAATGTCATGTAAATGTGCTTACTTTTATTTTTAAGTCACTCTTTTAAGCTTTTACAACACGTTAAAATATGTTTATTGTTTTGCCAAATTGTCTTCACTAATCATTTCTTTTTGCCACCACTGTGCATGATGGTTCCTTGCCGGAGCATAGTTGTACTGGTGTAGGTTTTCTCCAAATACCTGACTGAAAGGTGAGTGTTGGCAATTCGTTCAACAGCTTCTTCAATCTTCATAGTGGTGAGGTATTGGTAATCAGCAACGTTCTCTCCAATAAAGTTGTTGAAGGGGATTGGTTGAAAATTTCAGAATGGAGATAGTTAGATTTTTGCTTGGCAATGACATTAGGGGATAAGGAACTATGGCACCTAAATGGAGTTAAGATGCAAATTAACCCAATTTACGGTGCATCATAACTGCATTAGTCAATCTTTCATGCCTTCAAAAGTTTTTCTAAAAATGCATAGCATAAATTATGAAACATCAGTGTGGATGTGATTGCTTTTTGAACTGTAAAGAAAATACTTAGCAAGAGGAATTTATAATTAGATATTAGCTAATTATTAATCTGGTTGTTTGTTTAATTACCTAAGCAGGTGCTGGAGAGAGTGCTGATCGAAACGTCAACTCTCCTGCTCTTTAGATACTGCCTGACCTGTTGTGCTTTTTCCAGTGTCACACTCTAGCTACACTGTTTAATTATCTAATTGTACAAAAGATAATGTTAATCACAGCAAAGCATTTTAAAACAATAAATTCATTGTCTTAGGCATCAGACACAAAAAGTTCATTGGTTTTGTTTTCAGCAAATTTGGCTTACAACAACATCATAAAGATCACACGTTTGATTTGGCATTTCTCTTTCCCTTTCATTATACTACAACAAATCATCTTTACTTCCATCCCAGAAACAGATTACCCACTTTTACCCTCATAAAATATGAAATGGGACATGCTCATATTTCCAATCTTTGTGGTTTACCCTCTGTTAACAATCCAACTATTCCATTTGATGTGAATGTGACATTTTTCTGGCTTATTGAGGCATGCATCCAAAGATTGAATCGAGTCTTCCCCCACCCCTGATATACAGGCTTCCCCCACCCCGGTATAACTATAAAGGAGGTGTTGTTTCTGTGCAAGAACATCTTGATGTCACCAATTATATAAAATCTTAACATGTTCTGCATTAAAAGTCTACATGTTTCATGCAGACCACCAGGAGTCTATTCTAAACATTATCAGTTCATAAACTCACTTCACCCTTATCCATTCAACTGTTCTTATGGATATGCACAAAAATGAGTTACTGTCGCACATTTTCAGTTTTGTTCCAAATGGTATTGACTTCTTATGTATTGCTGGAGATGGATCCAACAGGAGAGTATTCCGTCAAATTCCTCTCTTGAGCCTTGTAGATGGTGAACAGGATTTAGGGAGTCAAGAGTTGAGTTACATACTAGCGAATTCTGAACCTCTGACCTGCTGTTGTAGCCATAGTATTTACATCACTCATTCAGTTCAGTTTCTGGTCAATGATAACTATCTGAACATTAAAAATAGGGGCTTCAGAAATGGTAATGGCACATGAGGCAATGATTAGAGTTGCTGTTGTTGGAGATAGTCATTACCTACAGTGGGTGGCATGGTGGCACAATGGTTAGCACTGCTGCCTCACAGCGCCAGGCGACTCTCTGTGTGGAGTTTGCACATTCTCCCCGTGTCTGTGTGGGTTTCCTCCGGGTACTCCAGCTTCCTCCCACAATGCAAAAATGTACAGGTTAGGTGAATTGGCCATGCTAAATTGCCTGTAGTGTTAGGTGTAGGGGAATGGGTCTGGGTGGGTTGCGCGTCGGTGTGGACTTGTTGGGCCGAAGGGCCTGTTTCCACACTGTAAGTAATCTAAAACCTGGCATTGGTGTGACACATATGTCACTGGATACTTATCAGCTAAAGCACAATTGTTGTTTAGGTATGGCTACAGTCTGATTGGTCAATGTGTAAATGATGTTGAACATTCTGCAAACATCAGTGAATATTCTGCTTTTATCTTTATGATGGAGAGGCGATCATAGTTGAAGCAACTGAAGATAACTAAGCCTGAGGCACTACCCTGAGGAACTCCTGCAGTAATGTCCGTAAGTTTAGATTATTGATTTCCAACAACCACAACCGTTTTCCTTTCAACTCGGCATCATTTCAGCTAGGAGAATGCTTTCTTCCTGATTCTCATTGACTCCAGTTTTGCTAGACCTCCTCGAGCCAAACTTGGTCAAAGGTAGCCTTGATGTCAGGGGCAGTCACTCTCACCCCACTTCTGGATTTCAACCTTTTTGTCTGCACTTAGACCAAGCTATAATGAGGACAGGTGCTGAATGACACTGGCAGAATCCAATCTGAGCACTGTGAGCAAGTAATCGCTGATTATAAATCACTTCGTAGCACTGACAACTACCTTTTCCATCACTGTGCGGATCATCAAAAGTATACTGTTAGTTATGCTTTCGGCTGAGTTGGATGTGACCTGCTTTTTTTGGGTACAGAGCATACAACAATTTTTTATATTTCTGGGTAGATGACTGTGTTAGAACTGTGCAGGAACAGCTTGGTTAGGGTTGTAGCAAGTTCTGGAGCACACATTTTCACTATAATTGCTGGAATTTTGCCAGGATCCACAAACCTTGCAGTATCCAATGACTTCATTTTTTTCTTGGAATCCTTTGGAGTGAATTAAGTTAGCTGAAGACTACCATCTGTGATGCTGCGGACTTCAAGATGGGTGAGAGCAGCCACTCAGTGCTTCTGGTTGAATACAATTGCAGATAATTCAACCTTGAGTTTTGCACTGATGTGCTGGGCTCCTCCATCATTAAAGATGGCAATATTAGTGGAGCCTCCTCCTTCAGTTAGTTGTTTGATTGCCCACCAGCATTTGTAATTGGAAATGACCTGTCTGCAGATGTTAGAATGAACCTGTTTATGTGGAATCACTCTCTATCATATACTGCTGCCTCTGTTTGGCATGCGATACTCCTGTGTTGTAGCTTCACCAGGTTGATATTTCATTTGCAAGCATGCCTGATGGTACTCCTGGCAGTATCTATCCCACAGTAAAACCAAGCCTCGGCTAAAGGGTTAACATTTTCTTCAGGATCTGGGCAGCTGTGTCAGTGATTGCAGAAACAGTCTTTATTAATATTCACACTTGACTCCAATTATAAATCTGCATAAGACCTCAGCTGGAATAAGAACTTATACAGGGGAACCTTAACTGATTAACTTCAGTTCCAGTCTCATATGAGAAGCAGTTGGTTTCGTTATCATTGATTATAATAAAAGGCTTAGAGCTAAGCTTGATGGGGTGAAATTGGTTGAGAAAGATTCATCTTGATTAGCTTAATATTTTTCAATTGGAAATTGGCTGCCTGAGTGAACTCTTAATTAAGTACCTGAAAGTTTTTTCGGGCAGTCTAAGGACTATCAATGGAGCCAAGGCCACCTTGCATGTTGACCAGGAGCAATTCCATGATTCTGCAAGTCCTGCTCCATGCCAGTTGCCTTACATGCAAAAGGAGAGGGGGAAGTCAGGATGCTGGAAAGCGAAGCAATTATCGAACCAGTTCAGTTTGTGGAATGGGCAGCACCAGTCATACAGATTGTGAAGCCCAAGTGAGTCAGTTCATGGGGATTTTAAACAAATGTAAACCACTTCTCACAGCTGGATAAGTATCCAACTCTTGCATAGAGGACCTGAATGCAGAATTGGCTGGGGTTAGGGAGTGGGGGGGGGGGAGGGCTTCTCTTTCACATGAGCCAGGCCGACCTGCAATTGCAGTTAGATGAGGATTCCCAGACGTGTGTTGCAATTAATGCTCATAAGGGTTTGTACCAATATATGAGACTGCCATTTGAGGTATCATCAGCTTTGCACCACTTTTCAGCAGACAACGGAGAACATTTTACAAGGGCTATCCCAGATTGCCATTTATCTGGATGACATGCTAATAGCAGGGACTATCAATAAAGAGCATTTGTGTGATGTAGTGCGACAATGCTGCTCCTTTGACAAGATAATACTGTCCTTGATTTTTTTCAGAGGGGTCATAAAAGTAGACGTTCTTAATTGTCTGGTTTGTATGGGTTTAGGACCAATTTGATTATTGCCAACAGTTACTGCCTCAGGCAAAAGCCTTTCAAGTTGAATAAACACACTTGTACAACTAGATTAGATTCCCTACAGTATGGAAACAGGCCATTTGGCCCAACAAGTCCACACCAACCGTCTAAAAAGTAACCCACCCAGACCCACTTCCCTCTGACTAACACTATGGGCAATTTAGCATGGCCAATTCACCTGACCTACACATCTTTGGACTGTGGGAGGAACCCAGAGCATCCAGAGAAAATCCATACAGACATGGGGAGAATGTACAAACTACACAGACTGTCGCCCAAGGCTGGGATTGAACCTGGGTCACTGGCGCTGTGAGGCAGTAGTGCTAATCACTGAGCCACTGTGCCACCCTCTAACCTTATAATAAAAGGGGAGTGGTTAGTTCTTCAGGCTCAGATTTTCTCTGATTTGTTTTGGGTTTTAGCAGGCTGTTTTGTTTGCAGCTGCTGGTCAAGTTGTAGCTGGGAACCCAGAGAAGTTGCTGGAGCCAAAGAGACAGCTTCATGCTGATCCTCTCTCTCTCTGACATCTTTCCTGTAAGAACCTGTGTTTGACTTTATCTTTTTTGCCAAGGGGGTGTTTATAGGATGTTGCAAGTATTTTGAGTATATTATTAAGTTGTGATAGAATCGATTGGGTTTTCAGATAAGTAACGTTAGAGTCATAGAGTCCTATAGCATGGAGACAGGCCCTTTGGCCCAAACTTGCCCATGTCAACCAAAAGGTCCATCCACACTAACATTATTTCCCTGCACTTGGTCCATATCCTTTGAATCCTTTCCTATCCATGTATTTGTCCAAATGCCTTTTAGATGTTGTTAATGTACCCTCCTCAACAACTTCCGCTGGGAGCTCATTTGATATGCGTACCACCCTCTATATATAAATGTTTCCCCTCATGTTTCCTTTTACTCTTACCTCTCTAACCCAGAAATGATGCCCTCAAGTCCTTGATTCCCCAACTTTGGGGTGGGGATGGGGTGGGGGTGAGCTTGGGGGGGGGGGGGGGGGTGAGGTGGTGGGGGTAGTTTGAAGTCTGAGTGTATTCACCCTATCCATGCCTCTCATTATCTCATACACTTTTATAGCACCACCCCCCCAGTCTCCTATACTCTAAAGAGAAAGATCCTAGCTTGCCCAACCTCTCCCAATAGCTCAGATGGTTGAATCCAGGCAACATCCTTGTAAACTTTTTCTGCACTCTTTCCAGTTTAATAACATGTTTCTTATAGCAAGGTGATCAAAACTGAAACAATACTCCAAGTGCAGCCTCACCAACATCCTGTATAACTGCAATATAACTTCCCAACTCCTATACTCAATTCCCTGGCTGATGAATGCCAGTGGGCCAAAAACCTACTTCACTGCTCTGTTGACCTGTGACTCCACTTTCAGAGAACTGTGAACCTGAATTCCGTGAACCTGATCCCTCTGTTCCACTACACTCCTTAAAGCCCTACCGTTCCCTATGAAACTCCTATCTTGATTTGACTTTCCAAAATGCAAGACCACATACTTTAAACTCTTTTTGCCATTTCTCGGCCCACTTCCCCAGCGGATCAAGGTCCTGCTGCAAGTTTTGATAAACTTCCTCCTCGCTGTCCATGATACCACCTATTTTATTGTCGTCAGCAAACTTACTAATCGTGCCTTGTACATTCTCATTCAAATTATTGATATAGTGTTATGAAGATGTTGGTGTCCTGTACCTTTAAGAAAGTTAAAAGCTAGCAGAATTACCTGACAGCACAATCCTATGCTTTGTGGGTATAAGACCAGGAAAAATTGAACAATTAAGGGAGAACTGCCAAACCACCAACATCTGCAGACTGCCGGGAAAATTAGCTCTCTTAATTTCCAGAGGAAGATACAAAGAGAAGATTCGACACCTGCCTGGTTTTGATCAGAGGTTTTATAAGAGGGAAAGTGAAAGATAGGTTAAAGGAAGGAGTTGTAAATAGTTGTTCATTAATTATTCTCTGTTAGACTTTTAAATAAAAAATAAAGTTGTAATTTTTACTTCAAATAGTTCTTGGCTCTTAAATTTTCATAGCTTACCGCATGGGGTAAATCTGTTCTGTGTTGCTGGTTTAAATTAAGCAGGGGGTTTTACACGTGTTGTAACAATTTGGGGGCTTTCATCCGCGATTTGAACTGGCTTAAAAAGGTTTGAATAGATTTGAGGACTACAAAAACTCCCAGCAGATTAAAACACTTGTAGGTTAGTGCCCTAGATCTTTAAATAAAGCATGGGTGAGACAATTTGTTTAAGTTTGGTGACTTGTGGTTGATTAAATTAAAAGTGAGAGAAATGACTCTTAAGATTGCTAAAGAGGTTCTGGGATTTGAAGATGATTCGCAGATGCGCCAGGAAAGTTTAGAAGGAAAGAAAAAGGCCATACTTTTAGAATTAGCAAAGAAGTTAGATTTGTATTTGGCCAAGGACGAAAGTAAAGCTGAAATTGTCAGGGAATTACTCAAGCACTTAGGTGTGTCAGAGAAACAGACCTGTGCAGTAGAGGTATAAAACTCTAAATTGCAATTGAGGAAAATGGAGTTAGAAGATAAAAGAGAGAGACAGAGGAAAAAGACAGAGAGAAGGTTCTGAGCTGAGCAAAGAGGGAGAGAAGAAGGGAGAGAGAAAGAGAGAGAGAAGAGAGAGAAAAAGAGGGAGAATGTGAACTTGAAAAGTTGCAACTTAGTCAGCAAAATCAAGTTAAAAGGATGGAGATTAAAAGAGAAGGTAGTGATATTTTCAAATATGTCAAAACTCCGTCACATTTTGGTGAGAAAGATGTTGAAGCCTTCTTTATTTCATTTGAAAAATTGCTAGGCAGATGGAGTTCTCTGAGGATGTATGATTAATACTAGTTCAGACTAAACCAGTTGGCAGAGTTAGTGAGGTATTTGCTGCATTGTCAGATGAGGGGTCAAGGGATTACGAAGAGGTTAAGCAGGCTATTTTAAGTGCAATTGAATTGGCACCAGAAGCATATAGACAGTGGTTCAGAAACATAAAGAAGGAACCAGGTCAGACTTATGTTGAGTTCAAAAGAATTAAATATAGTCATTTTGATAGATTGGTGCCTGCTTTAAAAATAGATAGGACCTTTGAGGCTCTAAGAGAGAGATTATTCCGCTGGAGGAGTTTAAAAACTCATTTCTAGCAATGATAAGAAATCGCGTGGTGGAACCGAAAGTTGAAGAAGTGAGAAGAGCAGCAGAATTAATATGTTGGTGCATAAGACAGGCCTCCGGCCAGAATTTCATCCTGTGAGGGAAAATAGTTGGGAGAAGGGGAGATCCCACTACAAAACTAAGAGTAGAGAGCACTGGTAAGAGTTTACCACAGATTTAAAAAAAGATGCCCAAGAGGATGGAAAGGAAGAGAAAGGCCTCAGGTGTTTCCACTGTGGTAAATGGGACACATAAAGTCACAGTGCTGGTAGTTAAGGAAAGGCACTGTGTTAAAAGAAGCTAAGCCAGTGGCAGTAGTTAAGATAGTAAAAGAGACCCCAAGAAGAGCCGAAGAGCTGCAAGAGAGTGCACAGCCTAGGCAGGAGCTGGGTTTGGAGTTAGTCTCTGATCTCTACAAAGAATTTGCCTCTGTGGGTAAAGTTTACTCAGAAAGAATAGGGGGAGAAGGACAAGAAGTTCCGAGACACACATGATCTAACCACTCACTCGTCGTAAAGAATGAGCGAATATGCACTCTTTCTGATCTGTTACCCGAGAGTGTGGTCATTTGTGGGATAGATGGACAGAAATTTAGTGATCCCCTATGTAAGATCAGGTTGGAGTGCCAACTCAAGACTGGGGAAGTTACAGTGGGAGTGATTGACAGACTGTCAGTTCCAGGAATTCTGTTTGTTCTTGTCAGAATGTAGTAAATCAGAAATGAAGTTAAAAGTTCCAAATTAGAGTCCTTCTTTAGCCATGGACCTGCAGTCAGTGCACTGGGCTTTCCACATGCATGTTTGATCCCTTTCCCCCATACTAGGCTCAATCCCAGTGCTACCGCACTGCCGTTTTGCTACTGACTGCCATCCTCCCTCCCCCACGCTGGGCCGGATCTCTCAATCCCTGTGCCTCCACACTGGGAATGATTTGGCAGGATCCAAGGTGGAAGTGACACCACTTGTTATGGGGAAGCCCAAGGAAGACCAAGAAACTGAGAAGTTAAAACAGAAATATCCTGTTTTTTTCCCAGACTGTGTGCAACCAGATCCCACTATCATATGTCACAGCACGAAGAGAAAAGTAAAGAGAAAGATGAAGGAGTTGAGGTTCAGTTAGCAGATACCCTGTTTGATGCAATGGTGCAGGTAAAGTCTGAACAGGCAAGGGGCAGGCAGAAGTGTTTAGTCCGGAAAGGCTAAGGGGCTTGCAACAGCAAGACAAGATGATAAAAGATATAAATGTGGATGCGTACTCTGAAAAGGAGGCCGACAATATTCCAGAGGGCTATCATCTGAAAGATAGAATCCTAAGACAGAAATGGAGACCATGGCAGGTTAGTGCAGAGGAGAAATGGGCTGCAGCACACCAGGTTGTGTTGCCGGTAGCATACAGACAGGAAGTGTTATGGGTAGCACATGAACTACCTGTAGGAGATCACCTAGGGGTAGGAAAGACTCAGGCTAAGGTACAAAAACATTTTTATTGCCCTGGAATGCACAAGGATGTGGTTAACTTTTGCCAGATGTGTCATACATGCCAAATAGTAGGTAAACCACAGGCGGTAATAAAACCAGCACCTTTGTTGCCAATTCCCGCATTTGAACAATCTTTCACGCGGGTTATTGATTGTGTAGGTCCCTTCCTGAGAACTAAAAGTGGGAACCAGCACTTGTTAACCATAATGGATGTGTCGACCAGATTTTAGGAGGCAATTCCTTATGGAGTATCAAGGCATAAAGGGTAGTAGAGGAGTTAGTAGCTTTCTTCACACAGTATGGGCTACCCAGAGAGATTCAGTCAGACCAAGGGTCAGATTTTACTGCACGGCTGTTTAAGGAGTTTAAAGAAAGCTTAGGAATACAGCACTTAAATCCAGTGTGTATCATTCCGAATCCCAGGGGCCTTTAGAAAGGTGGCATCAGACCTTGAAGACCATGTTGACAGCATATTGTCAGGATTACCAGAATGATTGGGATAAAGGTATCCCATTCATATTGTTTGCTATTAGAGATCCCCCAAATGAATCTACTCAGTTCACTCCCTTTGAGTTAATATTTGGGCATGAAGTGAGAGGTCCTTTGAAATTATTTAAAAGAAAAATTGACAGGCCACAGGACCAAAGTCAGAGATCTCACAGTTAGATTATGTATCAGAGGTGAGGGAGAAACTAAATTGAGAGGTGAGTTAGCTAAACAGCACCTAAAGAGGGCACAGTGTAGAATAAAGCAGGTGACAGATAAAAGCTCTGAGACTCGAACATTTTCCTGAGGGAATGATGTGTTAGTATTGTTACCAGTGACAGGAGATCCCTTCAAAGCCAGGTTTAGTGGTCCCTATCAAATTGAGAAAAAGTTGAGTCAGGTGAACTATTGAGTAAAGATGCCAGATGGGAAAACAGATATTAAGTATGTCATGTGATCATGTTGAAACCGTATAATATGAGAGAGAAAGAACTGGAGAAGCAGGTGTTAGTTACTGCCCCGCAGAGTAAGGAATCAAATCCAGATGATGGGGATTTTGAGGTGCCTCAAAATGGATTAAAACATGAAGAAGTCCTTGAGGAGTGGGATAGGTTAGTAAGCTATCTGTCTCAGGAGCACAGAATGCAGTTGAAGGATTTGTTACTGCAGGATAAGGACATATGTAAGAATCAGATGGGGAGGACGAATGCTATTGTAATTGAAGTACAAAAGGAATATTGCTCTGATAAAACAACACCCCTATCAGCTTCATCCTTTCAAAGCCAGACAGGTTCAAATGGAGATGGAAGGCATGCTCGACGAGGACATCATGGAACTGAATCAGAGCGAGTGGAGTTCACCGATCGTCTTCCTTCCCAAACCAGATGGGACTCAACGATTCTGTGTGGATTATCGGAAGGTCAACGCTGTAACAAAATCAGATTCATATCCAGTACCGAGATTGGAGGATGTTTGGAGATGGCGGATATATTAATTCAAATGAGCTATATTAATTCAAAGTGATGCCCTTTGGAATGAAGAATGCACCCGCCACATTCCAAAGACTCATGAACAGAGTTGTGGCTGGGTTAACAAACCGGCACCACTCCCCACCTCTTCCTCCGCTACATTGATGACTGTATTGGCGCCACCTCGTGCTCCTGCAAGGAAGTTGAGCAATTCATCAACTTCACCAACACATTCCACCCTGACCTTAAATTCACCTGGACCATCTCTGACACCTCCCTCCCCTTCCTGGACCTCTCCATCTCCATTAATGACGACCGACTTGACACTGACATTTTTTACAAACCCACCGACTCCCACAGCTACCTGGACTATACCTCTTCCCACCCTACCTCTTGCAAAAATGCCATCCTGTATTCCCAATTCTTCCGCCTTCGTCATATCTGCTCCCAGGAGGACCAGTTCCACCACAGAACACACCAGATGGCCTCCTTCTTGAGAGACAGCAATTTCCCTTCCCACGTGGTTAAAGATGCCCTCCAACGCATTTCATCCACATCCCGCCCCTCCGCCCTCAAACCCCACCCCTCCAACCGTAACAAGGACAGAACGCCCCTGGTGCTCACCTTCCACCCTACCAACCTTCGCATAAACCAAATCATCCGACGACATTTCCGCCACCTCCAAACGGACCCCACCACCAGGGATATATTTCCCTCCCCTTTCCGCCTTCCGCAAAGACAATAGACAATAGGTGCAGGAGTAGGCCATTCTGCCCTTCGAGCCTGCACTGCCATTCAATATGATCATGGCTGATCATTCATAATCAGTATCCTCTTCCTGCCTTATCTCCATAACCCTTGATTCCACTATCTTTGAGAGCTCTATCCAACTCTTTCTTAAATGAATCCAGAGACTGGGCCTCCACTGCCCTCTGGGGCAGAGCATTCCACACAGCCACCACTCTCTGGGTGAAGAAGTTTCTCCTCATCTCTGTCCTAAAAGACCATTCCCTCTGTGACTACCTGGTCAGCTCCACGCCCCCCAACAACCCACCCTCCCATCCTGGCACCTTCCCCTGCCACCGCACGAATTACAAAACCTGCGCCAAAACCTCCTCCCTCACCTCCAGCCAAGGCCCTAAAGGAGCCTTCCAATCCATCAAAGTCTTACCTGCAAATCCACCAATATCATTTATTGTATCCATTGCTCCTGATGCGGTCTCCTCTACATTAGGTAGACTGGATGCCTCCTAGCAGAGCGCTTTAGGGAACATCTCCGGGACACCCGCACCAATCAACTCCAACGCCCTGTGGACCAACATTTCAACTCCCCCTCCCACTCTGCCGAGGACATGCAGGTCCTGGGCCTCCACCACCACTGCTCCCTCACCACTCGACTCCTGGAGGAAGAATGCCTCATCTTCTGCCTCAGAACACTTCAACCCCAGGGCATCAATGTGGATTTCACCAGTTTCCTCATTTCCACTTCCCCCACCTCACCCCAGCTCAAACCTTCCAGCTCAGCACTGCCCTCATGACCTGTCCTACCTGCCTATCTTCCTTTCCACCTATCCACTCCACCCTCCTCTCTGACCTATCACCTCCATCCCCACCCCCACTCACCTATTGTACTCTATGCTACTTTCTCGCCCTCCAACCCCCTCTCATTTTTCTCTCCACTCTGCAGGCACCTTGCCTCTATTCCTGATGAAGGGTTTTTGCCCAAAACGTCAATTTCCCTGCTCCCCGATGCTGCCTGACCTGCTGCGCTATTCCAGCACCACTCTAATATAGATTCTGGTTTCCAGCATCTGCAGTCCTTGTTTTTACCTTAACAAACTGTGCAGTCTATTTGGACAATGTAGTGTTCTTTAGTAAGTCCTGGAAAAATCACAGGTACAGTTGGCAGAGCTGTTTAAATGACTACGAGAAGCAAAACTGGTAATAAACTTAAACAAAACTGAATTTGCGAAAGCAGAG
The DNA here is from genome assembly GCF_004010195.1 of Chiloscyllium plagiosum. Taxonomy (NCBI): domain Eukaryota; kingdom Metazoa; phylum Chordata; class Chondrichthyes; order Orectolobiformes; family Hemiscylliidae; genus Chiloscyllium; species Chiloscyllium plagiosum. Next base: position 34,634,787 of record NC_057720.1, on the reverse strand, counting down.
GTGACGTTCTTGGGACATAACATCGATCATGGAAGATTGACCCCATGGAACACAAAGTCAAAGGCCATCGAGGAATTTCCACGACCAACCTCGAAGAAAGAGGTGCTTCGATTCTTAGGACTCAGTGGTTTGTATCGGAAGTTTATTCCAAACTTCAGCAATGTAGAGGCACCGTTAACCAATTTGCTGAAGAAGATCGCAAAGTTTCGGTGGACAGAACAATGCCAGGAAGCATTCGAACATTTGAAATCAATATTAACCACCAAACCAGTTTTAGCTACGCCAAACTTTTCAAAACCTTTTAAAGTCACCATCAATGCTAATGACATAGGAGTTAGAGCTGTACTTCCACAGGAAGATGAGGATAGGATTGAACTGCCAGTGGGTTACTTTTTGAAGAAGATCAACATCCAACAGAGGAAATACTCCACGATCGAAAAAGAACTACTGAGTTTGGTACTGGCCTTACAACATTTTAATGAACAATATGTCGGAGATGGTTATGTACACGGGCTACAATCCACTTACATTCTTGGCATGTTTTAAAGATAAGAATATGAAACTTTTATTGGAGTCATATGTTACAGACTTTTAATTTAAAAATCATACATGTTGCACGTCGTAAGGATGCATTATCGCGGATTTAACTGATAAAGTTTAGCTGAGATTTGTATTTATTTAATGTTTGATGTATATATAGTTACAAGGGAAGAAGTTAAGGTGAACTTAAATTAAAGTTCTCAGTATATTAGGGTAACGTGTTTAAAGAATAGAAAAGGAAATGAAGCCATTTTTCATTATGATGGTTCATTTTTTTTCTTAAGGGAGGAGGTGTTACAAAGGTGTGGGTGTGTACCTTTAAGAAAGTTAAAAGCTAGCAGAACTACCTGACAGCACCAAGTGTTCTGAACAAGACACAATGTAACCTTTTGGTCCAGCAGTTAGTGTAGCTGGTTGCCTGGAGACAAAAACAATTTCGAATTAGGCCAATCAGTTTTAATAATACCCCAAAAAATACCAACCTCAAATCAAGTTTGAATTGAGTATATTGACAATCATGGCTAACGATGATGCAAAAATATCAGCCAGGCCCCTGCAATTTCTTCCCTAGACTCTTGCAGGGTTCTTAGATATATCTAGTCAAGACCAAAAGATCTATCCATGTTCATACATTCTCATACGTCCGCCACCCCCTCCACTGTGATCTGGAATGTCTCCATGATATCACCACTAAATTTCCCAAGTTCCCAAGTCTTCATGTCTTTCGCCATGGTAAACACAGAGGAGAAATATTCATTGAGGACCTCACCCATCTGTTGCATGTCTACACATACACGTCCGCTTCGGTCCTTGATGGGCCCTATTCTCTCTCTAGTTATTCTTTTTCCTTTAATATACTTAAAGTACCTCATTGGATTCACCCTGATCTTCTCAGTCTAGGCTATCTCGTGCCCTCTTTTCACCCTCCTTATTTCCTTCTTCAGTAAACCCCTGTATTCCCTGTATACCTTTAGGGATTCTTCTGATCCAAAGCCTCAATGTCCTTTGTCTCCAGGCTTCCCTTTTCCTGCCAACCTTGCCATTCACCCTCACAGGAACATATAGACTTTGAACTCTGGCTATCTCATTTTAAACCTTTCCCACTTGCCAGAAGGCCTTTTGCCTGCAAACATACTATTCCAATCAAACCCTGCAAGCTTCTGTCTAATTCCATCAAAATTCACCTTGCTCCAATTTAGAAATTGAGCCTGTGGACCAATTTTGTCCCTATCCGTAGCTATTTTAAAATTAATAGAACTATGGTCCAAAAGTGCTTCCCCACTGTCACCTCTGTCACTTGTCCTGGCCAATTTCCCAAGGGTAGGTTGAGTTTTGCCCCTTCCCGAGTTGGACACTCCATATACTGTTTGAGGAAACTTTCCCGAATACATTTAACAAATTCAACCTCATCTAAGCCCTTAATGTTCTTGCAGTCCCAGTCGATGTTAAGAAAATTAAAATCTCCTAATATGACAGCACTATTGAGCCTGCAAGTTTCCCCAGTCTTCTTGCATATCTCCTTGCATGTTATTCAATATTTTCATGTATAAATTCAATATATTCTCTTTTGTTGGTGTATAAATAAACTCAGTTTTGTTTAAAACCAAATGGTTGGGCCAGCTGCATCACTCCTGATGCATACAACTATAATCTCCTTAAAGCAACAAAAAAAGTTAGTGTCTGGGCTACATTCATGAGAGATCCCTGAAGAAGAGCTCATGCCTGAAACATCGATTCTCCTGCTCCTTGGATGCTGCCTGACCTGCTGCGCTTTTCCAGCAACACATTTTTCAGCTACATTCTTGAAACGTTTTGAAGAGGTCTGGCCTGGTCCATGACAGATTGGGGGCCCAGCCGGGATATGTTTTGTAGTTTGACAAATTGGGATTAGGGCTGCTGGACTTAAAGGCAGCGAGTGGTAAGTGTGAGTGTCTTTTGTTCTGGGAAATGATTGCAGGTGGTTTAAACAGTGCTTGAGATAGAAATGGCTCTTTCATTCACGAAGAGGTTTCTGAGGGTGGAAGAAGTGACTTTGGGGGATTTTACAAAAGGTGAACAAGGAAAAGTTGCTGAAATTGGCAGTCAAACTGGAGTTGGAGCTGCCTCCTTCCACGAGGAAAGGAGAGATAATTACAACAATAGCTCAGCATTTAAATCTGCTGTAAACACCATCAGAAACTTTAGGGATGGGTAAAATTCAATTGAAAATGAAGCAGCTTGAGATTGAGGCAAAAGAAAAGGCAGGAAAAAAGGAATGACATTGTTTGAATTACAACTAAAAAAGGAGAAAAACAATGAATCGCTTTAGCAGAGCAAAACTAAAAAGAGAGAGAAGACAGTGGAAGGTAGAGAGAAGAGAGACAAACAGAGAGAGAGGGAAGGAAGAAAGAGAGGGAGTTTGAACTTCAGAAATTGGCACTTTGACAGGTAAGTCAACTTTAAAAGATGAAGATGAAGGTTGAAGGTAAGCTTAGTGAGGATGAGCAAACCCCTGGTAGCCAAAGGCCTGGTGAGAAACTGTTTAAATATATTCAAGCAATGCCTAAATTTGATGAGAAAGATGTAGGAACCTTTTTAATCTCATTTGAGGAGGTGGCTAAACAAATGCAGTGACTAGTGACCATGTGGGTTTTGTTGGTCCAAACAAAACTTGTAGGTAGAGCTCGTGAAGTATTCGCATTACTATCAGAGGAGGTATCTGGGGTGTATGAGGAGGTGAGGAAAGTCATCTTAAGTGCATATGAGCTTGTGCCAGATGCCTACAGACAGCATTTCAGAGGGACACTGATCAAACCTACTTTGAGTTTGAAAAGATCAAACAAAGTAATATTGATAGGTGGATAAGAGCATTAATAAATAATATGACACTCTTAAAGAGACGATTATTTTGGAGGAGTTCAAAACTTCACTTCCTGAGCTAGTGAGAACTCATGAGGAAGAGCAGAGAGTTACAATGGCAAGATTAGCAGCTAAAATGGCTGATGATTATAAGTTGGTTCATAAATCAAAGCTTGTCTTCCAACATCAATTTCAATCCATGAGGGATAGAAATTGTGGAGAAGAGAAATTCTCACGTGGTAAGAGAAAGGTAGATCTCGGTGAAGATTGTAAGGCTAACTTACTACAGGGTAAAAAGGAAACCCTTGAAGGGGAAAGAGAAGTTAAAAATCTCCGGTGTTTTCACTGCAATAAAGTAGGCCATGTGAAATCACAGTGTTGGTGGGCTAGGTAAAGCGCTGGGAAGTTGGATGTAGGAAAACAGGATAAGCCAGTGAATTTTGTTGGCGTGGTAATGGAAAGCACAGTGGAGGCTAGAAAGCTGCAGCAGAATTTACAACCTAGTCGGAGGTTGGTTAAGGAGAAAGTGCCAAATCTTCTTAAACCATATACCTGCAAAGGTAAAGTTTACTCGCATAGGCCAGGAGAAGCAGGTTACAATATTGAGAGATACAAGATCCTCTCAGTCTGTGATGTTGAAAGAAGATGGGATATGTACCTCTAAAGGACAGGTGCCAGAAGAGGGGCTAGTAACGGGAATTCACAGTGAGACATGAAGCGTTCAATTATGCAGAGTGAGGTTAGAGTGTCCAGTGAAGAGTGAAGAAGTTATGGTAGGAGTACTGGACAACCTCTCAGCTCCAGGAATACAATTTGTCCTTGCTAATGATATAGTTGGTTCACAGGTTAGCGTGCTGCCGACTGTGGTTGAAAAGCCAGTGGAAACTCAGGCATATGAACTATTGCAAGAAGCATATCTTGGGATTTTTCCTGACTGTGTGGTAACGAGGTCACAAGTCATCAGTTGAATCAGGAGGGATCAGAGTACAGGTAAGAAAGTTGAAGTGGAATTAGCAGAGACCCTGTTTGACCAAATGGTTGACACAAAACATGAGCAAATGGATGACAAAGTAGAAATCTTTAGTTCAGAGAAATTAACTGAGTTACAACAGAAAGAGAAGAAACTAAAGCAATTGTATTAAAAGGCATTCACGGAAAAAGAATCAGAATATATCCATGAATGCTTCTACCTTAAAAATTATCTTAATGAGGAAATGGAGACCATCACATATTCAGGCAGATGATAAATGTGGAGAAGTTTATCAAGTTGTAATGCCATTGGTTATAGAAAGGAGGTGTTGTGGGTAGTACATGAACTACCAGTAGAACGTTATTTAGGGGTAAGAAAAACTCAAGCTAAATTCAAAAACATTTTTATTGGCCTGGACTGCAAAAGGATGCAGTTGAATTTTGCCAGACATGTCATACCTGTCAGGAAATTGGAAAGCCACAGGCAGTAATAAAACCTGCACCCTTAGTACTATTCCTGCATTTGAGGAATCTTTTACAAGAGTCTCAATTGATTGCGTAGGACCACTACCTAAAAGAAATGTGAATAATATTTGTTAACAATAATGGATGTGTCTGCCAGATTTCCAGAGGCCATTCCAATACGTAATATTACAGCTAAAGGGATAGGGATACTCAATTGTTTTCGCTAGATATGTACTACCAACAGAGATACAATCAGATCAAGAGTCAAACTTTATATCAAAATTATTCAAACAAGTTATGGACAGCTTAGAAATAAAACAATTCAAATCTACTGCATACATATCCAGAATTGCAGAGACCGCTAGAAAGGTGGCATCAGCCATTAAAAACCATGTTGAGAGCTTATAGTCAAGACTATCCAGATGATTGGAACAAAGGAATACCATTTGCACTTTCTGCCATCAGAGATGCACCAAATGAATCCACAAAATTCAGACTACTAAAATTGATTAAGGAGAAACTGATTAGATTACTTACAGTGTGGAAACAGGCCTTTGGCCCAACAAGTCCACACCGACCCACCGAAGCACAACCCACCCAGACCCATTCCCCTCCATTTACCCCTTCACCTAACACTACGGGCAATTTAGCATGGCCAATTCACCTAATCTGCTTTGGACTGTGGGAGGAAACCGGAGCACCCGGAGGAAACCCACGCAGACACGGGGAGAATGTGCAAACTCCACACAGTCACTCGCCTGAGGTGGGAATTGAACCCAGGTCTCTGGCGCTGTGAGGCTGCAGTGCTAACCACTGTGCCACCATGCTACCCTGGTACACCAAAGTTCAGAGATCACATATTTGGACTATGTGTCAAATTTAGGGAACAATTAAATAGAGTGGGGGAGTTGGCTAGACAACATTTAAAAGTATCACAGCATACAATGAAACAGGAAGCAGACAAGAAATCAAAACCTCGCAATTTTGCTATTGGAGATAAGATGTTAGTGTTACTTCCAGTGATAGGTGAACCATTAAAAGCAAGCTTTCGTGGACCACATCAAGTCAAAAGGAAATTGAGTGGGGTGAATTATTTGAGTCCAGAACTAGAGGACATAGGTTTAGGGTGAGAAGGGAAAGATATAAAAGAGACCTAAGTGGCAACTTTTTCACTCAGAGGATGGTTTGTGCACGGAATGAGCTGGGACTAGATTGTGTTGGGATATCTGGTCAGCATGGACAAGTTGGACCAAATGGTCTTTTCCATGCTGTACATCTCTATGACTCTTTGTGAATATGCTCAAAAGATATTTTGACAGGGAAGGAATGCAAAAGGAGACTGTGTTATTGGTTACAACACAGAGCAAAGAACCAAGTTCAGAGGATTCTAAATTGGACATTCCTCAAATTAAATTGGACAATGAGCAAGTTGTCAAAAATTGGAATAAATTATTGAACTACCTGCCAGAGAAAAATTGGAATGGCCTGAAAGAGTTATTGCTATCGGAGTTATGTGGAGAAAAGCTAGGTAGTACTAATCTAATTATGCATGACATAGATATAGGAGATGCTGTTCCAATTAAGCAACATCCTTACAGGCATCACCCCCTAAATTTGGCACAGGTTCAAAAGGAAATTGAATGCATGTTCCAAGATGACACAATCAAAGTGAGTTACAATGACTGGAGCTCATCCATAGTCATGATGCCAAAACCAGATGGCACCCAACAGTTATGTGCAGACTATCGCAAAGTCAATGTAATTACAAAGACTGATGCATATCCGATTCCTTGTTTGGAAGACTGTGTTGAAAAGGTGGGACAAACAACTTATATTTCTAAGTTGGACTTGCGCAGAGGATACTGGCAGGTACCATTGTCCAAAAGAATGAAGACAATTTCATAATGTCAAATGGACTGTATCAGTTTAAAGTGTGCTAGCCATATTTCAAAGATTATGGATTAGTGGTGCTGGAAGAGCACAGCAGTTCAGGCAGCATCCAAGGAGCAGTAAAATCGACGTTTCGGGCAAACGCCCTTCATCAGGAATAAAGGCAGTAAGCCTGAAACGTGGAGAGATAAGCTAGAGGAGGGTGGGTGTGGGAGAAAGTAGCATAGAGTACAATAGGGAGTGGGGGAGGGGATGAAGGTGATAGGTC
>NC_057720.1:34625336-34627172 GCF_004010195.1 Chiloscyllium plagiosum | reverse complement strand
GTGTTCTGTGGTGGAACTGGTCCTCCTGGGAGCAGATACGATGAAGGCAGAGAAATTGGGAATACGGGATGGCATTTTTGCAAGAGGTAGGGTGGGAAGATGTATAATTCAGGTAGCTGTGGGTGTTGGTGGGTTTGTAAAAAATGTCAGTGTCAAGTCGGTCGTCATTAATGGAGATGGTGAGGTCCAGGAAGGGGAGGGAGGTGTCAGAGATGGACCCCAGGTAAATTTAAGGTCAGGGTGGAATGTGTTGGTGAAGTTGATGAATTGCTCAACCTCCATTTCCAATTGTGTGGTATATGTTGATGACCTGGTGATTTTTAGTCTCACATGGAAGGAACATTTGCAACATTTATCAGAATTGTTTGATCAACCTCAGGAGGTAGGCTTGGTGATAAACCTAGTTAGAGACAAGAAAACTGCAGATGCTGGAATCCAAAGTAGGCAAACCAGGCAGCATCAGGACATAAGGTGTAACCCTATTTCAGGAATGGGAGTGGGTGTAAAGGGAGCTGCAGGTAAAGGGGATGGTGAGATGTGGGGGGAAGGGGTCTGGTGGTGAGGTAGGGATGGGTAAACACAGGTAGAGTGTACGAACTGGTTGGACAATGGGAGGAATGAATCTAGTTGATAGCTGGAAGGAAGGGTCGGTCAGAGAAGTGGAAGGGAGAGGGAGAGGTTGGGAAGGGAATCAGGGGATGGAAGGGAGTTTATTTGAAACCTGACTAAAAGTGAATTTGTCAAAGCCCAAGTCACCTTCCTGGGCCATGTTATTGGACATGGAAAAATGGCCTCACGGAATGCAAAAACAAAGGCATTTGGGAAGTTTCCCATTGCATCGACAAAAAGAGCAGTGCAGATGCACAATCCTTTATCCGAAATGCTCGGGACTAGCTGGTTTTTGGAATTCAGAATTTTTCGAATTTCAGAATAAATGACAGCTTGATGGTGAAATTTTTAAAAATCTTACTGGAGGACCAGACTCATTCAGTAAAATGGGCCTGAGACAGAATTGAAGCCTGCCAGTGATGGGCCACGCACCCCCACATTGCATCTGAGTGACACGCATCGAGTGGATGTCCACTTGGGTTAATTGTTTGCCAATCAACCTTGTTAATTAGAAAAAAACTTCACAAAAAAACCTTCAGACTTTGGAGCCTTTCGGATTTCAGTATTTCAGATAAAGGGTTGTCTACCTGTACTACGATTCCCTTGGATTGGGTAGGTTTTATCGGAAAGTCGTACCAAACTTTTGCAGTGTGGCTGCTCCACTCAGTGAATTGCTAAAGAAAGGCAAGAAGTTTCAGTGGACTGTCAGAAGGCATTTGACAGACTAAAAGCTGTGTTAACCGCTATCCCAGTATTGGGGTACACCTAATTAGCCACACCTAATTACGCAAAGCCATTCGGGTAACTTTTTAGTGGTTTATAAAACCATGAGAGGCATGGATATGATAAATAGACAAAGTATTTTCCCTGGGGTGAGGGAGTCCAGAACTAGAGGGCATAGGTTTAGGGTGAGAGGGGAAAGATATAAACGACACCTAAGGAGCAACTTTTTCACGCAGAGGGTACATGAAATGGAGAAGATACTAAATGAATATTTTGCATCAGTATTTACTGTGGAAAAGGATATGAAAGATATAGAATGTAGGGAAATAGATGGTGACATCTTGCAAAATGTCCAGGTTACAGAGGAGGAAGTGCTGGATGTCTTGAAATGGTTAAAAGTGGATAAATCCCCAGGACCTGATCAGGTGTACCCGAGAACTCTGTGGGAAGCTAGAGAAGTGATTGCTGGGCCTCTTGCTGAGGTATTTGTATCATCAATGGTCA
>NC_057720.1:34609481-34625168 GCF_004010195.1 Chiloscyllium plagiosum | reverse complement strand
GTCATTTACATAAATGATTTGGATATGAGTGTAAGAGGTACAGTTAGTAAGTTTGCAGATGACACCAAAATTGGAGGTGTAGTGGACAGCGAAGAGGGTTACCTCAGATTACAACAGGATCTGGACCAGATGGGCCAATGGGCTGAGAAGTGGCAGATGGAGTTTAATTCAGATAAATGTGAGGTGCTGCATTTTGGGAAAGCAAATCTTAGCAGGACTTATACACTTAATGGCAAGGTCCTAGGGAGTGTTGCTGAACAAAGAGACCTTGCAGTGCAGGTTCATAGCTCCTTGAAAGTGGAGTCGCAGGTAGATAGGATAACGAAGAAAGCATTTCGTATGCTTTCCTTTATTGGTCAGAGTACTGAGTACAGGAGTTGGGAGGTCATGCTGCGGCTGTACAGGACATTGGTCAGGCTACTGTTGAAATATTGCATGCAATTCTGGTCTCCTTCCTATCGGAAAGATGTTGTGAAACTTGAAAGGGTTCAGAAAAGATTTACAAGGATGTTGCCAGGGTTGGAGGATCTGAGCTGAAGGGAGAGGCTGAACAGGCTGGAGCTGTTTTCTCTGGAGCGTCAGAGGCTGAGGGGTGACCTTATAGAGGTTTACAAAATTATGAGGGGCATGGATAGGATAAATAGACAAAGTCTTTTCCCTGGGATCGGGGAGTCCAGAACTAGAGGGCATAGGTTGAGGATGAGAAGGGATAGATATAAAAGAGACCTAAGGGGCAACTTTTTCATGCAGAGGATGGTACATGTATGGAATGAGCTGCCAGAGGATGTGGTGGAGGCTGGTACAATTGCAACATTTAAGAGGCATTTGGATGGGTATATAAATAGGAAGTGTTTGGAGGGATATGGGCCAGGTGCTGGCAGGTGGGCTAGATTTGGTTGGGATATCTGGTCGGCATGGACGGGTTGGACCGAAGGGTCTGTTTCCATTCTGTACATCTCTATGACTCTAATACATGTATGGAATGAGCTGCCAGAGGAAGTGGTGGAGGTTAGTACAATTGCAGCATTTAAAAACATCTGGATGGGTATATGAATAGGAAGGGTTTGGAGGGATATGGGCCGGATGTTGGCAAGTGGGACTAGATTAGGTTGGGATATCTGGCCGTCATGGACAAGTTGGAACGAAGGGACTGTTTCTGTGCTGTACATCTCTATGACTCTATGACTTTTTGTTGGATTATTGATGTGAGTGATGTGGGTGTCAGTGCTGTGCTCTTGCAGGAAGCCAATGCAAAGATAGAAAGGCCTACCGGGTATTTCTCCAGGAAGCTGAACATTCATCAGCCGAAATACTTGACAGTTGAGAAGGAGACTTTGAGTATGGTGTTGGCATTACAACATTTCAAAGGTTATGTTACCAGTAATGTCTGAGACAATCATCATCTACACTTATCATAACGCATTGCAGTTTGAGGAGAAATGTAAGGATAAAAATGCAAGTCTGTTTAGATGGAGCTTGTTGTTACAGCCATTTAATTTGAAAATTGTGCATATGACAGGACGAGAAAACATGATTGCCGATGTATTGTTGAGACTTGGATGCGAAACGGAGGCGTTTGATGGTGGAGTAAAACAGACTGTAATAGAATTTAATGTGCATATTTGCATCATCATATCAATGTAATGTATATGTGTTGTACTCACAGTGTAAGATGAAGAGATTTTGAAATGAAGCCATTTTTGTATATAGATGGTTCTTTTTTTAAAAGGGGAGAGATGTGATGATGCTGCTCCTATGACAAGGTTGTTCTGTCCTTGGTTTTCTTCAGAGGAGTCATAAATGCAGAGGTTCCGAGGTGTCTAGTTTGTATGAGTATTAGAGCTAATTTGATTGTAGCTAACTTTTTAAAAACGCACTTGTACAATGAAAGGGGAGTGGTCAGTTCTCCCAGCTCAGCTTTACTCTGGTTTGTTTTGGGTTTAGCAGGCTGTTTTGTTTGCAGCTGCTGGTCAAGCTTGAGCTGGGAACCCAGAGAAGCTTCTGGACCCAAAGAGACAGCTCCATGCTGATCCTCCCTCTCTCTCTCTGACATTTCTCGTGTAAGAACCTGTGTTTGATTAGACCTTTTTTGCCAAGGGGGTGTTTATGGAGATGTTGCAAGTATTTAGAGCGCATTATTAAGTTGCGATAGAGTCGATTGGGTTTTCAGATAAGTTTTGTTGTATTATATTCTGTTCTCTTCTGTTTGTGTATAAATACATGCTGTTTTGTTTAAAACCAGAGGTTAGGCCGGCTGCATCATTCCTGGTGCATACATTGTACACCTGCTTAAAACAACTGGAAAAGTTGGGATCTGGGCTACCTTCTTGAAACGTTTTTGAGGCGGTCTGGCCTGGACCATACAATAGTCCTTAGACATTTCTTCCAAGCGGGTGTATGCTTTAGAAGGGAAAATGTGTGTTCCAGGCACCCCAAGTGACCCACTTGGGCTACAGAGTCAACAAGACTGGGTTACATCCCTTGGAAGTAAAGTGAGGGCGATCAAAAGTGCTCTGGTTCTCATATCTGTCTTGGAGCTCTTTTCTTGGATTGGTCATTTATTACAGAAAATTCATATGTAACCTGACCTCTATTCTGGCACCCTTACATCTGCTATTGAGAAAGGGTCAGTCTTGGAAATGGTCTCATAGTCAAGATTGCCACCTCATACTGGCTGAACTCTACCAGTGCCATCCAGGGCTGTCCGAAACACTGGTGAGAAGTTATATCTGGTGGCCAAGATTGGATGCTGACACAGCTGTGTTGGTGTGGCAATGCCCAAAATGCCAACAAGGACAAAAGTTACCACCAGCAGCTCCGTCACATACATGGAATGGCTGGGTAAACCCTGGTAAAAACAATGACTGCAGATGCTGGAAACCAGATTCTGGATCAGTGGTGCTGGAAGAGCACAGCAATTCAGGCAGCATCCGAGGACAGGCCTGTCCTCGGATGCTGCCTGAATTGCTGTGCTCTTCCAGCACCACTGATTCAGAATCTGGGTAAACCCTGGACCCAGTTACACATCAACTATGCAGGTCCTACATGAGCTCAATGTTCTCATTGTGGATGCCCACTCAGGATGCCGAAGAGCTTATGCTCGAAACGTCGACTCTCCTGCTCCTCGGATGCTGCCTGACTGGCTGTGCTTTTCCAGCACCACCCTCTTCAACTCTGATCTCCAGCATCTGCAGTCCTCACTTGCTCCATCATGCAAATAAAGGGGTGACTTGGTGATGGGATACCTAGCCTCTGTGCGGTCATTTCACAAACAGAGAAACAGTCCTTAGGTCAAAAGCTGATCTACAGCCCAAGGATAAAAAAAATGACACACAGGAAATCATTATCCAGTTTTGTTTTGTCTGCATCTAAATATGAGAATGTCCCTTTACATCTTTGGAAATATTTAAATAAAACATGAGTGGGGATATGATTGAGACATATAAGATTATTAAAGGATTGGACACTCTGGAGGCAGGAAACAGCTTAAAAATACGGGGTAGACCATTTAGGACAGAGATAAGGAGAAACTTCTTCACCCAGAGAATGGTGGCTGTGTGGAGTGCTCTGCCCCAGAGGGCAGTGGAGGCCCAGTCTCTGGATTAATTTAAGAAAGAGTTGGATAGAGCTCTCAAGGATTGTGGAATCAAGGGTTATGGAGATAAGGCAGGAACAGGATACTGATTAAGGATGATCAGCCATGATCATATTGAATGGTGGTGCAGGCTCGAAGGGCAGAATGGCCTACTCCTGCACCTATTGTCTATTGTCTATTGTCTATTGAGTCATATTTATTCCAGGCCAGATAAGAATGGTGGATTTTCTTCCCGAAAGGGCATTTATGAATGAGATGGGGTTTTACATCATCAACAATGGTTTCATTAAGACTATCACTTTTTAAAATTCCAGATTTATTAATTGAGCTTAAATTCCACCAATTGCCACATTGCAATCTGAATCCATGATGGGATTCAATCCCATTCCCCCAGAACATTACACTGGGGCTCTGGAGAACTAGCTGGAAATGTGTTGCTGGAAAAGCGCAGCAGGTCAGGCAGCATCCAGGGAACAGGAGAATCGACGTTTCGGGCATAAGCCCTTCTTCAGGCTTATGCCCAAAACGTCGATTCTCCTGTTCCCTGGATGCTGCCTGACCTGCTGCGCTTTTCCAGCAACACATTTCCAGCTCTGATCTCCAGCATCTGCAGACCTCACTTTCTCCTCTGGAGAACTAATCCAGTGACATTATCACTTCATCATCACCTCCTTTTGTAGAAATTTTGTAGAAATTTAAAAAGCTTTCAGAAATTTCCTTATAAATGTACAGTTTTTTAAAGAGATTTTAAATTTAGCACATCATCCTTTCATCAAGTTGTCCTTATGTGTTTTTTTCTGAGGCTGAAACTCCTTTCCCTCATCAGAATTGGAAGGAAAACTGAAGTGCAAACTTGCTTATAGAAAGTTACCTCATCTAACTCTGCAACATTATCACATGCTTTCAAACTGAATATCATGTTGACTGCATGAAGGAAAAGCAACATGTAAAATCTGTTGATTTTCTGTAATTTAATAACTACTGCAAATTTCATCCACCATTCTCTAATTACATTGGAGAAAACATTGGCATAAACATGAAAATAGGCCAAATTCAAAAAGTGTATTTTTAAAGAAAAATTGACAATCTACTTCCATCATGTAAATTTGTCATAGTTCACCATTTAACATTAAATAATTTGGTCTAGATACAGATTTGTTTGGAAAAGATGCAACTCTTGAAAACATATTACACATTCTGCCACCAGGTGGCATATGTAACATATTGTTTTGAATACAGTGCAAGAGCACCTCCTTGTGGCTACATTCCTAAAATGCAGATCAGATGCTTTGACGGAATGTTCAGAACTTGATTCTTCTGATACAGGTCTTTTAAAGTGTGAACGTCTGGAAACAAGGGGAATGACTGAACAATTCATGAATAACATGGAATTCTAACATTAGCACTGGCATTAGCTTAACTGAAAAGTCAAAGAACTGCGTATGCTGGAAATCAGAAATTAAATCAGAAACTGCTGGAAAAACTCTGGCAGCACCTGTGGAGATAAATCAGAGGTATCATTACTCTTCTTCAGAACAGGAGTAACCGAGTTCATCTATTTGCTGTACCTGCATCACCTTCAGCATGGAGATTGTCAAACATCAATGCCACAATTTGCATCTGGTATCTATTTATGGCTACCAGATCAGCCACTACAGAAAATATTTTTGCAAATAAGTGCAACTTCATGAATTTTATTGAATACATTACAACAGACAGCAGATATTTTGGAGTGATTATAATGATTGATGGTTATAAAATTGGACTTTCTCAATAAGAACATCATATTGTTGTCATTCCTAACTTTTCCTTTTATATAGGATTAAAATGCAATTCATAATCAGTTTTGAGAAGACTTGTAGCTCAGCTGGAAGTTCTGGATGTAGGTTTGCTCGCTGAGCTGGAAGGTTCATTTTCAGACATTTCGTCACCATACTAGTGGTGGTAAATGGAGTCCAAGTCAATGTGCTTGTTGACAGAGTTCCAGTTGGAATGCCATGCTTCGAGGAATTCTCATGTGTGTTTCTGTTTGGCTTGCCCTAACATGGATGTGTTGTCCCAGTTGAAGTGGTGTCCTTCCTTATGTGTAAGTAAGGATACTAGTGAGAGAGGGTCATGTCATTTTGTAGCTAGTTGTGCCTGTTTGTCCAATGTAGTATTTGTTACAGTTCTGGCACGGTACTTTGTAAATGACATTAATTTTGCTTGTTTTCTGAATAGGATCTTTCAAGTTCATTAGCTGCTGTTTTAGTGTGTTGGTGGGTTTGTGGGCTACCATGATGCCAAGGGGTCTGAGTAGTAGTATGGCAGCTCACAAAATCACCAACACACTAAAACAGCAGCTAATGAACTTGAAAGACCCTACACAGACAACAAGCAAAACTAATGCCATTTACAAAATACCATACAAGAACTGTAACAAATACCACATTGGACAAACAGGCAGAAAACTAGCCACCAGGATAATTGAACATTAACTAGCCACGAAATGACATGACTCTCTCTCATTAGTATCCTTACATACAGATGAGGAAGGGCACCACTTCGACTGGAACAATGCATCCATCCTCGGACAAGCCAAATAGAAACATGCACGAGAATTCCTAGAAGCATGGCATTCCAATCTGAACTCAATCAATAAACACATTGACTTAGACCCTATTTACCACGCCCTGAGAGAAAAAAAATCAGAAAATGACATCACCGTAGGAAATGACATCACCACAGGAAATGACATCACTCACAAAAAAGAAACCCAAATATATAATAGAAAGCAGGAATTATCAGCAGTGCTTTGTCCGGAGGCTCACTGAAGATGTTCCAACATATCTGAAAATGAACCTTCCAGCTCAGCGACCAAACCTACATCCATAATCATATATTTTATCATATATTTTATAAAATATAATCATATATTTTATGTGAAGGATGTAATGTATTTATTTTATACATAATGCATGTTATATTATATAATGTATTAACTTTATACTTAATACACATTTCTTTATATTTATATAGTAAGACTGATTCTGTTCTGGAATGCTTGTCACACTGCCCACCTGCAGACGTGTAGGCAAATGATGTCTCCATGCACTAGACAATAATTTGGGTTTGTTGAATTTGTTTAGTAGCTTTTGTGGCAGCACCTCTGTAGTATACGGCTTCATTATTTGGTGGCATGAGCAAGCGCCTGTTTCCGTGTTGTAGACCTCTATTAGTGACTAGACAAATACATATATGCATGCTAATCCATCCCATGTACAGCCTTGTACTTTTAGTATGCAGAACTTGATTCATTGAGTGCACACTGGGATGTTTGCTAGCTATTCATTCAATTACTCAATCATTTAAAGAGAGTATGACTGACAATTGGACAGAATCACAGACCTGTTGAAGATCAAGGGCAAGTTGTTGGAAGGAATCCTGAGGGACAGGAAGTACATGTATTTGGAAAGGCAAGGACTAATTAGGGACAGTTAACATGTACGTGGGGAAATCATGACACACCAGCCTGAATGAGTTTTTTGAAGAAGTAACAAAGAAGATTGATGAGGGCAGAGTGGAGACGTGATTTATATGGTCTTCAGTAAGGCGTTCAACAAGGTTCCCCATGGGAGATTGGTTAGCAAGATTAGATCTCATGGAATACAGGGAGAACTAGCCATTTGGATACAGAACTGGTTCAAAGGTAGAAGACAGAAGATGGTGGTGGAGGGTTGTCTTTCAGATTGGAGACCTGTGACCAGTGGAGTGCCACAAGGATTGATGCTGGGTCCACTAATTTTTGTCATTTATACAAATGATTTGGATGTGAACTTAAGAAATATAGTTAGTAAGTTTGCAGATGACACCAAAATTGGAGGTGTACTGGACAGTGAAGAAGGTTATCTCGGTATCTTGAGCCAATGGACTGAAGAGTGGCAGATGGAGTTTAATTTAGATAAATCCAAGGTGCTGCATTTTGGGAAAGCAACCTTAGCAGGACTTATACACTTAATGGTAAGGCAAAAGTGAGGACTGAAGATGCTGGAGATCAGAGTCTAGATTAGGCTGGTGCTGGAAACACAAAGCAGGTCAGGCAGCATCCGAGGAGCAGGAAAATCAACACTTCGGGCAAAAGCCCTTCATCAGGAACTCTGATTCCTGATTCAGGATTCCTGATGAAGGGCTTTTGCCCGAAGCATCGATTTTCCTGCCCCTCGGATGCTGCCTGACCTGCTGTGCGTTTCCAGCACCAGTCTAATCTAGACACTTAATGGAAAGGTCCAAGGGAGTGTTACTGAATAAAGAGACCTTGGAGTGCCAGTTCATAGCTCCTTGAAAGTGGAGTCGCAGGTAGATAGGACAGTGAAGAAGGCGTTTGGTATGCTTTCCTTTATTGGTCAGAGCATTGAATACAGGAGTTGGGAGGTCATGTTGTGGCTGTACAGGACATTGGTTAGGCCACTGTTGGAATATTGCGTGCAATTCTGGTCTCCTGCCTATCGAAAGTATGTTGTGAAACTTGAAAGGGTTCAGAAAGGATTTATAGGCATGTTGCCAGGGTTGGAGGATTTGAGCTATAGGGAGAGATTGAATAGGCTAGGGCTGTTTTCCCTGGAGCGTCGGAGGCTAAGGGGTGACCTTATAGAAATTTATAAAATCATGAAAGACATGGATCGGGTAAATAGACAAGGTCTTTTCCCTGGAGTGGGGGAGTCCAGAGCTAGAGGGCCGAGGTTTAGGGTGAGAGGGGAAAGATATAAAAGAGACCTAAGGGGCAACGTTTTCATGCAGAGGGTGGTGCGTGTGTGGAATGGGCTGCCAGAGGAAGTGGAGGAGGCTGGTACAATTGCAACATTTAAAAGGCATCTGGATGGGTATATGAATAGGAAAGATTTGGAGGGATATGGGCCGGGTGCTGGCAGGGGGGACTAGACTGTGTTGGGATATCTGGTTGGTATGGACGAGTTGGACCAAAGGGTTTGTTTTCATGCTGTACATCTCTATGACACTCTGACTATCTAAAGGAGGCTATAAACATGGTATGTCTGTGTCAGCTCTCGGAACTGTCAGCTATTCTGAAAGTTGTTTTCTGTTTCAGTTATTGAACTTAGAGCTAATCATCTACAGTTGCTTCACTTCAGAACTCATCTGGTGCATGTTACAAAAGCAACACACTTTCAGCCACCTGGTGTCTGGGTTTCACAGAGTACAGCACATCAATAAGGGCATCAAGTTGCCTTTGATTGGTAATTAACAATTCTATTGTCCTACATAAATCACAAGAAAATAATTCCAACAATATCCAAATCTTATTAGATCTCTCTGACTGATTAACTATAGAAATTTTGACGTTGCGTTTAATTTCTCATAAAAGCTCCCTTTTGAAGAATTCTTTGAAATTGCAGAGAGATTGCACAGCTGACTAACAGTCAACAAGAGTAGTTCAGAAGCCCCACATCAAGGTTAAAAATCAAAACATAGTGACGTTCAAATGCCATCCAAACTTTCCAAGAATATTGCAAAAAGGATTCCAATATTGAATGAATTAGATGGAATCAATAAAATCGCAGATTATTACCGTTGTTCTGCAGCCCATCACTATGACAACGCATCCAGCAATGTCAGGAGATAAGTTCAGTGCAGAATGAAAAGGAAGAGGGAGGTAGGGCAGAAGCTGCATTAGCACCAGCAAGGCGTAAAATAACAGTGACAGTCATAGAGTCACCCAGCACAGAAACAGACCCGCTGGCCCATTTCGTCCATGTCAACCAGGTTTCCTAAACTGGATAGTCCTATTTACCTGCATTTGGCCCAAATCCCTCTCAACCTTTCTGATCTAGTTGTAGGAGCTTCTATGTACTTCACTCACCCATATTAGCATTCACGCTCAAAGTACCCTAAAGTTATCATAATCTCCATAATTGGTCCAATGACTACAGTTCAAAGCTGTTTCTGGCCGAGAAATCTGAGTCATACAACATTGACGTTTCATTTTCCAATTCCAATCTTCAATCAGGCACACAAGGCACTGGGGTTCATTCCCAAAGGGGAACAAAAGGCAAAAGTTAAGCAAAATTGATATAAGCTCTTTCTGAGACCAGCTTTTGGGCACAGCATAAAGTTCAGGTCTACATGCTGTGAAAAGACATTGAATTAGCAGAAAGAAAGTACAAAGAAGATTTTTTGAGGCTCTTAGCAGAATTATTCAGGTGGCCTGATCAGGAAAGATAGAACAAACTAGACAAGAAAGTGAAATGAGAAGAGTTAGAATTTATAATGTGTGGACTACAGTTGGTCAGGAGAGCAAAGGGAGTCAAAGAATGCAGGGTGGAACTGAAGTAGCTGACCTGGGAGAAAGATTAGAGAACCTGGAGCCTGATAAAGGCAATCCCTAAAGTGAAACGCTGGAAAAGATCAATGATGTCAAAAATAGTTTATGGAAAATACTTTCCTGAAAAGAGTAACATGAAAGTAGTTCAAACAGCAACTCTGCAGCAGCCTACACAGCACCACCTAGTGGTAAGCAATTGCAAATGTATCACGACTAGCAGGAAAGGTCCAGGTCCTTTGAAGCAATGTTCTTATTACAACATTACAACAATACTTATCGTCAAATTCTGACATAAATGTGTGGCATATAATTGTTACAAGACGGAACATTTTGTGAGTATGTTGTGAAGCCCACTTAAGACTTACTAAAAATGAAAGGTACATATATTGTAATCTATTTGGAATATATATTCCATAGACTATCGGCTCGCAATCTATTATCATAAATGAAGCATTTGTAATGCTATAGTATAAATCAGGTGACTCTATACACATTCAACTCACATATCTCCATCGCCTTTGTTACTCTTTGATATAGGCCATCCAGCTTTTATCACAGTATGTGTGCCTATTGAATAACTAAGTAAAATAAGCAACTTTAAAAAGAATGAATTATGCATATGGCTAATAGCTGGCAATATGATAAGGCAATAATTCAGTCTCAGAGTTCTGTTGATGTTCATAAGAAACACACAACTAAAATATTGCGCTGTAACTCACTGCTGGTCATTTCTTATTCTCTCTGCACAATATAACAACAATTATCGCTGACTGAAGGGGCTGAAAAATGAGAGGTTTTCGCCAACTCCATTCAGCCGTAGCAGTTCCTAATAATTGCCTCAGTAACTTAGCCAAGTCTTTTGTCCAGAACCAGTGAGAACAGGGGGATATGATTATAAACTAAAGAAGCTTCTGGCTAAATATTATTGAAGAGTGGATAATGAATGTTACACTGGTTTAGTACTCTGTACTTAACTGACAACCCAAGAACAAAGCAGTCCATTTAGTCAGTATTCTCTTCACCACCAACGTATAGTAGCAGTAGTGTGTACCATCAATAGGATACAATAAAATGACTCACCAAAGCTCCTTCAACAGCATCTTCTAAACTCACAACATCTACCATCTAGAAAGACAACAGCAGCAGATTAATCAGAATCACAGACCAGTTTCCCAGCAAGCGAGGCACCATCCTGACTTGGAATTATATCACTTTTCCTTCACTGTTAGATCTTAGAACTGTCTCGCTAACAGCATTGAGGTTGAAGCTGCACCAGATGGACTCCAGCACCACAAGAGGGGAGCTTACCCAACCTTTTAATGATAATTAGAGTTGGACAACAAATACCGCCTGTATCTTGTGAATAAAAAAATGAATTGCAATATATCTGAGACATGGGGAATTAAAATATTCCTCTGTTTCCTGGCTGGAAGAATGAAACATAAACCACATTTCAGAAATCCTGATGAAGGGTCACCAGACTTGAAATGTTAACTCTGCTTTCTTCCTATAGGTGCTGCCAGACCTGCTGAGTTTCTCCAACAATTTCTGCTTTTGTTGTAGAAATCACAATCCAGTTTCCAATGGGCAAAATGAAGATTATAGGCAAATTCAAACAAATTAGTATTAAATTAGAAATCTTACAAAGTGAGGACATTTTCTACTATCGTTTAATGTGTTCTTTGCATGTGGATGACATCAGCAAGTGTGAATGCATTATCAATCTTCTGCACAGATGACGGTGGACCTGGAATCACAGCCATCTCTGTGGTAATAACGTTCAAGCCATGTCAAAGGAAGTGCTGTTGAAACAATACATGTCCCTCTATATGAGTATATGCTGTTCGTGTACATAGTTTTATGGTTGAGTAAAATCACAAAATGATACTCTGTCATTAGAGTGGTGGTGTAACCTTCATGGCGACCTCAGCAGTATTGAATCTGTACTGATGGAACCATGCTGTGTTCTAAATCAACCATCCAGACAACTGAGAGAAAGTGAGGACTGAAAATGCTGGAGATCAGAGTCAAAACCTGTGGAACTGGAAAATCACAGCAGGTCAAGCAGCCTACAAGGAGCAAGAGACTCAATGTTTCGGGCATAAGTTCTTCATCAACTGGGGTAACCCACCCCATACATTTATTTTTATGGCTGTGGGATGGATGGTCTGCTGAAGTTTGCAGCCAATGGAAATTCCTATCATGGTTATAGAATCGCTACAGTGCAGATAGGGGCCATTTGGCTCCTCAAGCCAGTACTTACCCGCTAAAGGGCATCCCACTCAGACCCACACCCTAGCTCCCATCGCCCTGCATTTTTACCATGGTTAATCTACATAGCTTTCGCATCCCTGGACGCTATGGGATAGTTTAGCATAGCCAATCCACTTAAACTGCACATCGTTGTACTGTGGAAAGAACCAGAGAACCAAGCAGGAACCCACACAGACATTGGGAAAACATGCAACCTCCGCACAGGCAGTCACCTGAGGCTGGAATCGAACCTGAATCCTTGGTGCTGTTGAGGCAACAGTGCTAACTATTGTGCCGTCATGCTGCCCATTATGATGGAAGGCACATAGATGGTGGTGCTGAAGTCTAGAGGAGCTTGTTTTTGCCTGTCAGATTTGGCCAAAAGGTAATTTAAAGTGTACTATCTCTTATTGTTTTAGAGTCCTGCTGTGGACCACTTCTGTATGAAGGTGATAATAAAGATGTGATATAGGTGTTAAAAACGTGCTGTTTGAGCAAAGCAGAAGATACATTTGTCTGTTTTGGTTGTTGTGTTTTTGATCTGATGTTTTGGTCTCATCTCCAAAGAAGGTACCTCAGTTTCATTTGGGTGACTTTGTCACCTCAAACAAGCAGGTTAAAATTGAAAACTGTAGAATGGCAGTTGACAGGTAATTTCTTGACTGATTTTAATCTCCCCCTTACCTAAGCAAGGTTAAAACTGTCTCTTTAGTTCTCATTTGGAGATGCCAGTGTTGGACTGCGGTGTACAAAGTTAAAAATCACACAACACTAGGTTGTAGTCCAACAGGTTTATTTGGAAACACTAGCTTTTGGAGCGCCACTCCTTCATCAGGTGGTATCTCTTTAGTTCATGCTTATAGTTTATTTCACAAACACAGGCAAAGCTGGATTACTTGAACCAGTGAAGATTAAGCAACAACTCATGATTTTCATCC
Source organism: Chiloscyllium plagiosum (assembly GCF_004010195.1). Lineage (NCBI taxonomy): Eukaryota > Metazoa > Chordata > Chondrichthyes > Orectolobiformes > Hemiscylliidae > Chiloscyllium > Chiloscyllium plagiosum. Next base: position 34,612,066 of record NC_057720.1, on the reverse strand, counting down.
AAATTGTGAGAAATGATGAATACTTTATTCTCACTCGGATGAATCCCATTAAGTATTTAGTTAAATATATCCACAGTTGCATCTTTTAAAAGAAATCAAGCAGATACTTATCCAAGTTATTTTGAGCAGGTGTTACACTATCTATACATAAGACCCAAGAGGTTTTTTTTATTTCTACTGGCCTTTTCTGTACTTATTCCCATCAAAAGGAGATTGTGCCCCTAATGTTACTAGTATAATGTTCTTTGCTACTTTAGTTTGATCTGGTCACGCTTTGGAGTCCTTGAACTTATTTGGGGTTATTATTGAATAATTTGCCAACAAAGTATCATTCTTCAAAGACTTCCTTAATTCACCCACCCACTCAGTTTTAACATATTATTCCAACCTTTATGCTTTAAAATTGTAAAGAGACCCTTCACAGATGCTTGGTCTTAAAACAGTTTCTATGAAGTTTTAGAAGGTTGAGATTTGGTCAAAATACAAATTTTGTCTTTTCAACTGTATTTCTATTTTCCTTTCATTTGACAACATAATTGTTCAAAGTCTGTGCCTACGTTTCACTTCAAAAAGGCCACGTTAATTATGGATTCATTTACATCTCCTCCTTGGATCTACAACTGTATTGCATTACAAGCAAAAAAAACAATAATTATAAAGTATATCATTTCTGAATCATACTTGCTCTGTATATTTTGATCAAATCTTCCTTTGTGATTCCGGTTGATACAATGAGTGACATAAAAGTCCTGTCTGGTTTATGTCATTCTTTTTCATTCCAAATATAGCATGCTACAGCTAGTTATGTGATACAATACATTTCTTTACAGGTGTTGTGATGTGGTCCATAGAAAATGATTCTCTCTTCTTTCTCTTTTTTTACAGTGACTGTTTTCTTTCCCCTCATTCCCTTCCTTGTACCTCCATCTGCTTCAAAATCACATGAACATGGGATGTGAGGCCAGCATTTGTTGCCCATCGCACATTGTCCTTGAACTGAGCGGCTTGCTCGGCCTTGTCAGCGGGCCATTAAAAACGAACACAATCACTGTTGGCCTGCATTTTCATGCGGGCTGGGCCAGGTACAAATGGCAGATTTTCTCCTTATGGACATATCTGTCCTAAATGGCATTAGCAAATCGGATGGCTTATTACTAAAACAATTAGTTGCCATTGGTATCATTGGTATCATTGCCAGTTTTCAATCCCAGAATTATTAATTCAACTGAAATTCCACCAGCTGCCGTACTCCCAGAGCATTGGTCTTGGCCATTAGATGACCAATTCAGTGACATTACCGCTACAACAATGTCTCCTCATGCTAGGGCATTTCTGTCTCCAAACTGTAGCCTTCTACAGTCATGGGCTAGAAGGCAAAATAACCAGCAAAGTCATTCAATGGATAAAAGTAACAAAAATCTTTCATGGGTTCTGATCAGTCTGATATTTTTAATGTATATCCAAGATACATTACTTAAAGATTTTTCTTTAGCTTTCTGTCATCGTCCATTATGTCAATTTTTCCTGAAGTAAGCACCCTAGCTTTTGTAAATGCAATGATGTAATCAGCTATTTGGGAAGTGTATTGAAGTATGACTCAGGAATGAATCTCGCTCCACATTTCTATTCTCCTTGAGTGTTCCTCTCAGGTGACATTGTTGAGGTTAGGAACGCATCTTGTATGGAATTTTTAACAGTGATAGCAACAAATGTGCCATCATTTCATTTTCATATTATTTCCAATACCTTCAATATGCTCTGAATGTAATGCATAGCATGTAAATAATAACGGGTGGTGCAATCATGGAATGAAACTGAATGTGGTATTGTAACACCTTGTTGGGTGTTTACTATAGGCCCCCCAATAGCAGCAGAGATGTGGAGAAACAGATTTTGGAAAGGTGCAGAAGCCACAGGGCAGTAGTCATGGGCGATTTCAACTTCCAAATATTGATTAGAAACTCTTTAGATTAAGTAGATTGGATGGGGCGGTGTTTGTGCAGTGTGTCCAGGAAGCTTTTCTAACTCAGTATGTAGATTGTCCGACCAGAGGGGAGGCCATATTGGATTTGGTACTTGGTAACGAACCGGGACAAGTGATAGGCTTGTTAGTGAGTGAGCATTTTGGTGATGGTGACCACAATTCTGTGACTTTCACCTTGGTTATGGAGAGAGATAGGTGCATGCAACACGGTGGGCAGCATGGTGGCACAGTGGTTAGCACTGCTGCCTCATAGCGTCAGAGACCCGGGTTCAATTCCCGCCTCAGGCGATTGACTGTGTGGAGTTTGCACGTTCTCCCCGTGTCTGTGTGGGTTTCCTCCGGGTGCTCCGGTTTCCTCCCACAGTCCAAAGATGTGCAGGTCAGGTGAATTGGTCATGCTAAATTGCCGATAGTGTTAGGTAAGGGTTAAATGTAGGGGTATGGGTGGGTTGCGCTTCGGCGGGTCAAAGGGCCTGTTTCCACACTGTAATGTAATGTAATCTAATCTAATCTAATCTGTAATCTAATCTAAAAACAGGGCAGGTTTTACAATTGGGGGAAGGGTAAATACAATGCTGCAAGACAGGATCTGAGGAGCATA
>NC_057720.1:34579291-34608824 GCF_004010195.1 Chiloscyllium plagiosum | reverse complement strand
CATGGATTTGTGAGGGGTAGGTCTTGCCTTACAAGTTTTATTGAATTCTTTGAGGAGGTGACCAAGCAAGTGGATGAGGGTAGAGCAGTGGATGTAGTGTACGTGGATTTTAGTAAGGCATTTGATAAGGTTTCCCATGGTAGGCTTATGCGGAAAGTCAGGAGGCATGGGATAGTGGGAAGTTTGGCCAGTTGGATAGAGAACTGGCTAACCGGTCGAAGTCAGAGAGTGGTGATAGATGATAAATATTCAGCCAGGAGCCCAGGTACAAGTGGAGTTCCGCAGGGATCAGTTCTGGGTCCTCTGCTGTTTGAAATTTTTATTAATGACTTGGAAGAGGGAGTTGAAGGGTGGGTCAGTAACTTTGCAGACGATACGAAGATTGGTGGAGTTGTGGATAGTGAGGAGGGCTGTTGTCGGCTGCAAAGGGACTTAGATATGATGCAGTGCTGGGCTGAGGAGTGGCAGATGGAGTTCAATTATGGCACCCAGCTGTCTCTCAGAATCACGTGCCCCACTATTGCCTCTATATGAAGCCATTGTCGGTAGCCCCTTACAAACCTCATTCCTTCAGTATCAATCCATTGAATTCATTTGGGCTCCTGTCAGCATCAGTGTCCAGCACAGGTTCATGGTGGCGGTGACGGAGGTGAGTTTGGGACCAGTAAAAGGCTCAGCAGCATCAGCAGTGGCTGCATCAGTGAGGTGGGCCTGAAGTGGACTCATGGCAGTGGCGGAATTGAGTTTGAGTCGATTTGGTACCCGGCAGCATCGGGGGCATCTGCATCGATGAGGTCCAGCAAGGCTTCATATTGGTTAGAGCACCGCTGGAGGAAGATGGTGCCGAAGCGTGATGGAGGCGAGGTGATGAAGGAGACTCACGTCTGGCCACCAGACCCACGACTGAGCACTTAACAAGTAGGATGGTAAAGTTGGACACTTTCTCTATTTCTTCATTTTTCTGCCTTCATATTCTATGCTTTAGTTTATTTTTCTGTGTTTTAAGATGGCGCCAGAGAGTGGCCATGCTATACAGCCTGTATTTTGTAACAAAATACAGGTGACAATAAATAACTCAAATCATGATATGGAAGTGCCAGTGTTGGATTGGAGTGTACCATGTTAAAAATCACACAACACCAGGTTATAGTCCAACAGGTTTTTTTTAGAAGCACTAACTTTAAAAGTGCTGCTCCTGGTCACCTAAGGAAGGAGCTGTGCTCTAAAAGCTCGTGCTTCCAAATAAATTTGTTGGACTATAAACTGGTGTTGTGTGATTTTAACTAAATCAAATCAAATCATTCCTCTGCTGGGAAAATCAGACTCTTCATAATATGTTGCCTTTGGCAAACAAGTTGCTCTGTGTCAGAAAGAGAAATAAATACTGATGTTTCAAGTGAGATTCTTTATCAGGCTGTGAAAATAGGGAAGCTAGAGATGTTAGTTCAATACTGAACCAATGTGTTTTTTCTCACAGAAATGCCTCGAAGGAAGTGTTTTTTTCACTAACTGTAGCATTCTCTTAGACTTCCTATTTTTTTAAATGAGTGACGTTTCATCTTCAGTTCTTTGCCTGAAGGCTGGTCTTTGGTGGACCTAGTCACAGTGAAGTGTCATGACATTTTTTTACTACCTACTATGTGTTGGGCAAGGAAGCAGGCCATCAGGAGGAGCAAATTATTGCAGATACTGGAATCTATCAGTCCACCTCATCCAGACTGGAGAGTGAATCCTGTGCTGTTTGCACAGATCTGATCCACATGTTAAATGTGCAGTCATCTGGACTAACCAGCCCTCTGAGTGAAGTCTAGTATGCATCAAGACGTTTGTTCTGGGAAACAGAAGAGTTTCCATTTGAGGCAGCCAGTATCAACAGAACCATACTGTGACCTAATCGCTCAATCCCTATCTCTCTCAAATGTACACATACATGTGGGGTGAATTTGCATTTGTAGAATTGTATTTGTCGATACATGCTATTTTGTTCAAAAAGCACACAATCTGTAGGCGATTGTGTGCTTTCAATATTTTTTATAATCCATGTGACATTTTATAAATTCCTACTTTAGAAATAGAACCAGTCTGGTTCAAGATTAGAATACAGACAGACTCTAACCTCACACCTTTAATGCATTGTCTGAGCTGAGATGTCACCTTTTTTTAATAAATCCTTAAGTTGTCTCGGGAATGTGATTTTAAAGAAGTTCCGGGATTTACATACTAATAAGTTGAACCCTGCAACCCATTCGAAAAGATTAAAGACTTAACAGCAATCTAGGTTTGTTCAATATATTGCATCAGTGTATGACACTATGACCTTTTGCTATAAATTTACTAAGATTCATTGACCAGTTAAAATACGAAGAGGGTGAAATTGGTATTTCGTGATAGCAGCAATAAGGAATGAAATCGCTTTAATCGGACTGGCTTTGAAAGGCTGTCATTGCATTGTCCTGCCAGAATGTGGCGCAACACAGTCATGAGATATTGCTGCAACAATTGCCACATGGTATTGATGATTTGCATATCACAGTGAAGCTTATATTTAAATAACTCCTTTTTTGTTATTTTAATACCAGTCACGGTAATCATAAATGTGCAGTATGGGGATTTTAATAAGCTTAGTCGTATCACTTATGGGAGCCAAAAGATAAGCTGAAATTGTGATTGGAGCAACTTGGAATCAGATTTCTTAATGCAATTTTGAAGTCCAAGTTTTGACTTGACCCACTGTTAACATTTAACCAAGTTGGACATAAATTTCTATTTTCTTTCTCTGTAAATCCTGGTTATAATTTCATATACGTACCATCCTTTGTGTGAAAATGTTGTCCCTCAGGTCACTTGTAAATCTTTCCCCTCTCACCTTAAACCTATTCCCTCTAAATCCTTGGGAAAACACTTTGGCTATTCACGTAATCTATGGCCTTTATGGTATTATAAACTTCTATAAGGTCGCCCCTCAGCTTCCTATGCTGCTGGAATTAAAGTCCCAGCTTATCCAGCCTCTCCGTATAAATCAAACTTTCCAGCATTGGTAACATTCTTGTAAATCTTTTTTGCACCATCTCCAATTTAATAACATCCTTTCCATTGCAGAGCAATCAGAATTGTATGCAGTATTCCAAATGTGGCCTTACAGTATGGCCATAACATGATATTTCAACTCCTGCACTCAATGCTCCAACCAATGAAGGCAAGCATACCAAACACCTTCTTTATCACCATGACAACCCCTGATGCCAGTTTCAATGTATGATGCACCTGAACCCCTAGGTCTCTCTGTTCGATAACGCTCCCTATGGCCCTACCATGAACTGTGTCCTGCCCTGGTTTGCCTTCCCAAAGTGCAACACTTTGTATTTATCTAAATTAAACTCCACTTGCCATTCTTCAGCCCACTGGTCCATTTGATCGACCCCATTGTACTCATAGATAGCCTTCTTCATTGTCCACTATGCCTCCAATTTTGGTGTCATCTGCAAACTTACTAAATCGTGCCTCCTATGTTCTCATCCAAATCATTTATATAAATGACAAACAATAGTGGAGCCAACACCAATCCTTGTGGCACACCATTGGTAACAGGCCTGCAGTCTGAAAAACAACCTTGTACCACCACTCTCTGTCTCCTACCATCAAGCCAATTTTGATTCCAGTTGGCACACTCTCCCTGGATCCCATGTGATACAACCTTACTAACCAGTCTACCATGCAGTACCTTGTTGAAAGTCTTGCTAAAGTCCACGTGGACAATGTCTACTGCATTGCCCCCATCCATCTTCTTGGTCACCTCTTCAAAAAACTCAGTCAAATTTGTGAGATATAATTTCCCACGCACAAAACCATGCTGACTATCCCTAATCAGTCCTTGCCTCTCTAAATGCATCTAGATCCTTGCTGTCAGAATCCCCTCCAACAACTTACCTACCACTGTAGGTCCCTGGCAGCCTTTTGTAAATAATGGCACAACATTATCTACCCTCCAGTCTTCTATTAGCTCACCATGGCTGTCAATGAGACAAATACCTTCATTAGGAGCCCCTCAAATTCTTGCCTAGTTTTTCACAATGTCTTGCAATACACTTGATCTGTTCTGGAGGATTTGTCTACCTTTAAGACCTCCAGTACCCCCTCTGTAATGTGGATTCTTTTCAAGACATTATTATTTATTTGTCACATTCCCTAGCTTCCATGTCTTTGTAGGTGGTAGATACTGAAAAGAAATACTCATTTAGTATCTCACCCATCTCCTGTGGCTCCACACCTAGATGACCTTGCTGATCTTTGAGGGGCCCTATTATCTCCCTAGTTACAAATTTGCCCTTGATATACTTATAGAATCACTTTGCACTCTCCCTAACTCTATTTGCCAAAGCTGCCTCATGTTCCCTTTTTTCCATCCTGATTTCTCTCTTAAGTGTACTCCTTATATCCCCTTACACTCCTCAAGGGATTCACCTGATCCCAGCTGCCTACACCTGATGTATGCCTCTTTCTTTTTCTTGATCAGAGCCTCAATATCTCCAGTTATCCAGTATTGCATACTCCTGCCAGCCTTGCCTTTCACTCTAACGGGAACGTACTGCCTCTGAACTATCATCATCTGTAACTGAGGATGCTATAACATGGAGGCATCCTCCGTCAAACTTTTTTGCCGCTTTAATTAGAATAAATGTAGCAGCCAGATCACCACTGTAGGCACGGCAGGAGATGGAGTTGAACCATTTTACAGGATGCTCTGTGGTTGGACTTGCATCCCAGGACAGTATGGAGGGCCTCTTGCATTGGCCTACCTGGAGACTGACTCCCCAATCTGTCTTAGCTGAAGGCTGCCTCTAGACACTCAAACTGGTCTCTGCTGATATGTAGAGCTGGAAGCTGACTTAAAAATGCCACTAATGCTCTAGAGGTTCAGTGGTAGCATTGCTACCTCTCGTCCAGAAGGCCTTGGTTCAAGTCCAACCTCCTCCAACATTATGACAACTGGCTGATTCAAAAATGTCTAAAAGGTACCACTAGACCTCCATTATTTGGCTGTCTTAGGAACTAAACAAGTTTAATTGGCTAGCTGCTGTGTGGGAGCAGAGAGCCTAACAGCCTTGATCCTATCTCTCCAAATGGTCTAGAGGAGGATTGGAAAATCTTCAGGGTGAGTAGGCCACTGGCTGTGGGATTTTCAGTCCTGCCCACCACCAATCCAAGCCTTAGGAGGGACAGGAAATCCAATTCCTTATTGCTGCTATTACGGAACACCAATTTCACCCTTTTCATATTTTAACTGGTCAATGAATCTTAGTAAATGTCAATATATTCAAACCAAAATAAATTCTGTTCTATAAATGGGAATTTGGCTATGGTTCCCACCCAGCCCCCTTCCTCCACTTTGATCGGAGGACACTGAGACCCAACTCTATCTCACCCACTGTTGCTCTATTTGTAACTCAGCACAGTCCTCTGACTGAACTTGGGATTTTTTTGAACAATATAAATGATTGTTACAAATTGGGAATGAGTGTAGTTAATAGCTAATTTTTACACAAGGCTGCAGTGGGGTAGAAATTTTGATCAGTGAACTTCTGTCTCAGAATCTTCATGAGAATGCACCACTCCTTTTCATTGAGATAAGGTTCACACCTACATAAAAGAGGCATTAACAGAAATAGAGTATGAACATATTAAATATTTTTAACTTTGCTGAATTTTCTTTCTACGCCATCAATAAAACAGTCTCTCTGCTCCCACTCTGATGCAAAAAGGGAAAGGAAAATGTTGCCAGATTTAGCCCCTTACATTTAGAACAAGGAAAGGTATAACAATCCATCAGTGAGCAAAGGGGCACTGAGCTCTCTGCATCCATTACAGCAACATTTCCACTAAATTTAAAATATTAATCCAGTTCTTCTTGGGAATGCTGTCAGGAATGGAAAAGACTTTTACCCTGTTTATGCCCAGGGATGTCATCACAAATGACTTCTTGAGTTTCGACTAACTCAGTGAATCCTGGTAAATAATTCAACTCTGAGTAGTTAAGTGGAGCTTCAAGTTTTCATTTTATACAGAAATTACATGGATTAGAAGGAAGCCAATCAAAGTTTGTGATACTGAGCCAAGACTATGTATCATTCTGAAAGGGAGTCTGTAGCTTGGATGGCTGGTTTTCAATGCAGACTGACAGCAACTGTATGACTTCAATTCTCTCATTGGCTGAGGATACCATGAAGGATTCTCCTTCTCAACCCCTTCCTTTGCCTCAGGTTAAACCACCATCAGTCATCTCACTCTAATTGTTTTTATTTCAAAAATGACCTTATTCATAAAAATATCTTCATAGATACACATAAAGCAGTTCAGCTGTGTACAGTAGAATGTAGAGTAACAAACAAACATTGGAGTTTGACTCTATGCACCAAAACAAACCAAAGGCATTTCTCACTTATTCAAGATTATATTTACACATATTTGAGGCACCAGGAGGATCCAATAACTGAATGGACCCCATTTAACCTCAGCAGAAAGAGCTTAGACAATGTTTTTTTCCCCACTGAACCCTGGCAGAGGCTGCCCCAGGCTTGAGTGGATCCCTCAGGGCATAGTCCTGGACCTTGGAAACTCAACTCGTTACTCGAGAAGACCAACATGATTCAGGCAGACCAAAGAGTGTCTTTCAACAAGTTGATGGTCCTCCAGGCGCTGTCAATGTTTGTCTAGGTGTATGTGTCAGGGAACAGACCATAGAGCACAGAGTCATCTGTCACAGAGCTGCTCAGAATGAACCTCAACAAAAAGTACTGCATCTCCCTCCCTTTGCTTTGCAAAGGCACATTCCAGAAAGAGATATGTGACAGTCTCTAAACTCCACAGCCACTTCAAGGGCAGCGAGCTGTGGCATAGAGAGTCCAGGTGTACATGAAGGATCTGACTGACAGTGCCCTTCTCATCACCAGCCAAGTGATGTCTTGGTGCTCGTTGGAATGTTCCGGAGATGAGGCATTCAGCCACATGATGTTGACAGTTTGCTCAGAGAGCAACCCAACAGGATCCACCCTCTCTTTCCTATGGAAAAGGATGCTGCATTCTGACCATTTCCTGATAAACTTGAGGTCAAAGGAAATTTTTTTTGCAAATTTCTCCCCGAAGGACAGGTAAAATGGGACGGTCCAACTACTTGGAGCATTCCGTGACAACGAGGCCAGATTCTTCCTTTGCAATACCAGGGACAAGTAGAACCTCAGTAAGTAGTGAGACTTGATGTTTGCGTATCAAGGATCTACACACAGCTTCATGCAACCACACAAAAAGGTGGCCATCAGGATGCAGGTGACATTGGGTACATTCTTCTCCCCCTTATTTGTGGTACATTCTTCTCCCCAGAGCTTTGTACATGGTGTCCCAGTGGACACATTCCATCCTAGACCTCCAGATGAAGTGGAAGATAGCTCAGGTGACAACAACAGCACACTTTCAGGGAATGGGCCAGACTTGCGTCACATACAATGAAAGACAATGTGCTTCACACCAGATGAGCAGGGTTTTGCTTGTGATGGAGAGGGAATGGTGCTCCAAAAGCCTAGTTTCTGTCTCATCCTGGCAAGACGTGCCTCCCAAGATTTTGCACATGCCCCGGCTCCTCCGGACCATATTCCCAGCACCTTCAGGTAATCTTTCCTGATGGTGAGGGGGATAAAGGATTAGTCAGCCCAGATCCCAAGGAATGTGGCCTCTCTCTTACCTCAATTTACCTTGGCTCCCAAAGCCAGTTCGAACTGGTTACAGATGCTCATGAGTCTGCGTATTGACAGGGGATCTGAGCAGAAAACGGCAATGACATCCATGTACAAGGAGGCTTTCACCTGCAAGCCTCCACTGCCTGGAATAGTCACCCCTCTCAGGCTCACATACATCCTGATAGACTCAGCAAAGGGCTCTTCACAGCTCACAAACAAGGCTGGAGAGAGATGCCTGACTCCAGATCTGACCGGGAAACTTTGTGATTCCCACCCGTTGATTAAGGCTGCAGTAACAATGTTGGCATAGAGTAATTGGAAATAATTGCAGATTCCCTCCACAAAGCCCATTTTGGAGAACACATCCCACATGTAAGTGTGCGATATCCTGTCAAAGATTTACTCCTGATCCAGGCGGATGAGTCAGGTCATATCCCTGCGGAGCACGAGGCTCTCAGAGATTGTCCTGTCCGGTACAACACAGATTTGATTGGGGTGAATCACCAATCCCAGAGCAGACATGACATTAGATAGGATTTTGTAATTTGCATTCAGCAGTGAATTGGTCACCAATCTCTAATTTCCTCCCTCTCCCCTTCCGCTTGTAGATGAGGGAAGAAATTAGAAATTGGCACTCAATTTCACTGCTGAATGCAGATCACAAAACCCTGGTTTATTCTTTCCGAAGGACTTAAGGGACTTGGTAAGCTCATCCAGAGCTAACGACAGGTCCAGCCTCTCCCACCTGTTATTGTGTAAGACTCCATAATAGTGGGCAGGAACGACTGGGAGGCCGTGCTGTCCATAGCCTTCAGGTCATGCAGTCTGGCATAAAGGATTTGCTCATCCTCAGGATGTCAGACTGAGATGACATTACTGAACCACTTTACTCCTTTAGGCTACTGAGCACAGAACTCTCCTTGTGCATCTTCTGAAATAAGAAACATGAGCCTGTATCCTACTGCTCCACAGTGTGGACCCTGGACCGGAGATTATCTTGGAGGCCTCCGAAGCAAGGAGCAGGGTTTGTTAACTTTTCACCTCCTAAAGATCCTCTTTGACATCGATCTCCATCAATTGCAGCAGGAGTGGGTTCCGCATGCTTTTCTGGAATTTGGACAGTTTTTACCATCTCGCTCTCTCTCACACACGCACATATACACACCTTCTGATCACCTTTGATGTTCTAAGTGACTGTTTCCCAACAGTCTGCCAGTGACTCAAAGGGGAGGGCTTCACGGTTCTCCAACCTGTGTGACTCCTTTTAAGCTTGTCAATGTTTTCTGGGGTCAACATTTTACTTTCAGCTTCCACATTCCCTTGCTGGCTCACTGGTCATCCTGTAGGTGATGTTCGCCAGCAGGAGGCAGTAGTCAGAGAAGAACACTAGCTTGACATCGGTGGATCTGACCGAGAGCATGGGGAGACAAATAGGAAATCTAGCCATCTGGCCGCGACCAAGTGTATCTACACAGCGCTAGGTCTCCAGGGATGCTGAAGACATTGTGCAACTTGGTGACCTTAACTATTTCCATTAAGAATCTGGATGTGGCGTCTGGTTTACTGTCAACCCCTCTGGATTGTCCATCCGCATTGATGATGCAGTCGAAACATCTGGCCAGAATGAACAGCCTGGACATTGCTAGCAGAAGTGGGAGCTACTTCAGGATGACCAGCCACTCATTCTTTACCCACTGGGGCATACACGTTAATTAGTCTCAGGCCCCAAATGAAAGAGGAACCCTATAGTCTGGTAAGACCATGGCCACTTTACCTTGCATTCCGACAAAAGCTCCTGACATTTTCAAATATACATTTTGATAAGAATGATAATTAACGCTAAAACAAGTAAATTATGACATTTTCAAATATATATTCTGATGAGAATGATAATTAGTGCTAAAACAAGTAAATTATGACATTTTCAAATATATATTCTGATGAGAATGATAATTAATGCTAAAATGAGTAAATTATGAGGCACAGTTGCAATGACCAAACTTGTATTCCTTTGTGTATGGAAGTTTAAGGGATGATCTAATGGATGCACAGATCTTGATACAGTGGTTTAAACACCAGACCACTTCACAGAATGTAAATGTTGAGAATTTGAACTACATGGAAATTGGTTGTTGGGGTTAGTGTGGTGAAGGAAGTGTTGTTTTCCTTCCAACTTCTGTTCTGGTTATCTTAGAGGTAATTAGTCAGAGTTAGAGGTAATTTAAGCCACTTACAACTTAGACAGGATTAAATAGTAAACAAATGATCACTATAGCTAAATTTATGAAAATGCAGAGATGAACTAACTAACTAAATAAATAAATACATTTTTACAGCAGTGTAACTGCAGCATGCAGGAATTTATGGAGAGTGTTGCAATCCTAGTGCGAAAGCTGCAGGAAATGCTTGGCTCTCAAAGACCTTCAGCTGAGAGTTGCTGAGCTGGAGTCTGAGTTGCGCACATTGCAGGACTTCAGGTAAAAGGAGCATAACCTGGGCATTTTGATTCAGGAAGTAGTCACACATTTTAACTTAGGATGTTGTGCACGCTTGGTTAGTGCTTAAAGACAGGAGGATGTGACTGGAAATCAGGAAGATAATGCGATTCCAGATGGAGTACGCGAAGAATCTCTAACAGGCACCGGGTTTTTGCTGCATGTCTGGATGAGAGCAAAAACTCCAACTGAATGAGTAAATTGACCCTGCTACTGGTCAGATTAAAGGAGTAGGCCATTCAACCCCTCCAATCTATTCCATGGCTGATACGTGACCTAACACCATATACTTGCCTTTGACTTATATCCATATGGGCAATATGGTGGCTCAGTGGTTAGCACTGCTACCTTACAGCACCAGGAACCAGGTCGATTCCAACCTTGTGCAACTGTCTGTGGAGCTTGCACATTCTCCCCGGGTGTTCTGGCTTCCTCTCATAGTCTAAAGATGTACAGGTTAGGTGAATTGGCCATGCTAATTTGCTAATATTGTTCAGGGATGTGTCGGTTAGGTGGATTAGTCACGGCGAAATGTAGAGCAATAGGGTAGGGGAATGTATCTAGGTTCGTTATTCTGTGGAGAGTCTGTGTGGACTTATTGGGCCAAATGGCCTGTTTCCACACTGTGGGGATTCTATCCCTTAATATCTTTGCTTAACAAAACATTATCTCTCAGGTTTAAAATTAACACCTGATCCTCCATCCACTAACGTTTTTGGAAGAAAGTTCCAAACATCTACTACTCTTTGTGTGTAGAAGTGCATCCTACCATCTCTCCTGAACAGTCTAACCTTAATTCTCAGACTATGCTGCCTAGTTCAGAATGCCCAACAAGTAGAAGTAGTTTATCTTCACTACCCTGTATTTTCTATTAAAAACCTGGGCATTTTAATCCAGGAAGTAATCACACATTTTGGTGAGAATGATAATTGACACTTGGAAAGTTTGCGTAACTCGGATCAAACTTCAAAAGCAGAACCTAAATGGTAATAATATCCAGATTGTTGCATGCATTTGGCAAAGGAACAAGCAGATTAGAAGGTTAAAGGTGTGGATCGAGGAATGGTGTGAAAGGCAAGCATTTGATCAATGGGAGACTAGCACCAGTGTTAGGTGGAGATAGATAGGATCTGTTCTGATGGGGTGGACTCCAGTTAAGGTGGACTATGACCTAGTGAATTGAAAATAAGACTGGTAGGCAGGGCTTTAGGCTGATGAAGGGTGCCTGGAGGCTGGTGTACAAGGAGGGATTCAGAAAAGTGTAATTTCAAAAGCAGTAAACAAGACGGTTGTACAGCAGAGTGACAATTTGGGTAAAAACAAACAGACTGTATTAGAAAGTGATAATAGGACATCAATAACTAAATTGACATCTGAGAAAAATAGAAAAAGTCAAAGCTAAAGGCACAAAGTACTCACAATAAAATTTACAAATCAATAACACAAATAGAAGTGAATGGGTTTGATCGAATAATCATTACAGAGATGTGGTTACAAAGTGATTAAATTTGGACCTAGATATTCCAGAGTGCTTTACTTATAGTAGAAATTGGCAGTATAGAATGCTATGGTAGGGGTAGTCCTGATAATAAAGGATGAGATCAATACTTGGAGGGAAAGTATTTTAGCTTATAAGTATCATGAGGCTAAATTATTTGGGGTGGTTAAAAAACAGCAAAGGGCAGAAAACTTTGATGGACACAGGTTACAGGCCTGCTAATAATAATTTTATTGCCAAATATGGTTTAAATCAAATAGTTAGAGGTGTATACAACAACTGTAATCATGGAGGGCTTTCCATTTCACATGACTTGGAAAACCAAATTTGCACCAAGAATCATCAGTCTGCAGATTCTAGCAGCCTGCTTACCTCAAGCATTTTTTATTTTTATTTCAGGTTTCTACCAACAGCAGTATTTTGCTTTTACAATAGTAGCATAGTGAACAAGTAAATGGATGTACACATGATAATTATTTTGTTCAGCAAGTTGAGAAGATAACTAAGGACACTGTGCAATGAAAAAAGGTTAATTTATAACCTTGCAGTAAAGGAGTTTCTCATGAAGAATCATCATTACATGATGAAATTTTATTTCGAGTTTGAAAGTAATTTAGAAATATCTGAAAGTAAGGTCTTTTATCTGATGAAAAGTAATTATGACAGTATGAGGAGTGAACTTTCTAAGATAAATTCAAATCTAACATCACAAGATACCATTTTTTAAATTCATTTTATTTCATGCAGTCACATATTGGCCACATTTTTTATTGAATTCCATGTCCACCATCTGCTTTTGTGGAATTTGAACCTGGGTCCTCAGAACATCACCTAGGTCTCCAGAGTAATAAGGAGAAAGTGAGGACTGCAGATGCTGGGGATCAGAGCTTAAAAATGTGTTGCTGCAAAAACGCAGCAGGTCAGGCAGCATCAAAGGAGAAGGAGAATCGACGTTTTGGGCATAAGCCCTTCTTCAGGAATCATTCTTCAGGAATCAATGTTATGATGTGAAAGAGAAATAAAATAAAATTAGAAAAAATACTTCTAGATAAATTAATAGAACTAAAAGGCAACAAATGCTCTGGACCTGATGGACTATGTCTAGTGCTTTAAAAGAAACAACTAGAGAAGCAGAACTCTCTAGATTTTAGAACTGTCCTCACGAATTGAAAGGTAGCCAACACAACCTCAGAATTCAAGAAAGGATGGATAGGGAAATGAAGGGTCATTGGCCTTGGATCAATCATAGGGACAATGGTAGAACTAACTATCAGAAATGCAGTGGGAGAGTATGTAGAAAAGAGAAAATTATTAAGCAAAGACAATACTGATTTTTGAATGGAGAATTGTTTTTGAAATTTTGTTTTTGAGATTGTAACTAGCGGGGGTAGATAAGTAAGAACACAAGAGATGGTAAAAGAGGAGGAGGTGTGACATTGTGAGTCAAGGACAGTATTACAGTTGCAGAAAGGACGTTTGAGGACTCGTCTACTGAGGTAGTATAGGCTGAGGTTAGAAACAGGAAAGGAGAGCTCACCCTGTTGGGAGTTTTCTATAGGACTCCGAATAGTCCCAGAGATGTAGAGGAAAGAATAGCAAAGGTAATTCTAGAAGGGAAGGAGAGTTACAGAATAGTTGTTATGGGGGCTTTAACTTTCAAAATATTGACTGGAAATACTATAGTTCAAATAGTTTGATGGGTCAGTTTTTGTCCAATGTGTGCAGGAGGGTTTCCAGACACAGTATGTAGACAACCAACAAGGGGTGAGGCCACATTGGATTTGCTACTGGGTAATGAACCTGGTCAGGTGTTAGACTTGGAGTTAGGTGAGCACTTTGTTGATAGTGACCACAATTTGGTTATGTTTACTCTAAGCAATGGAAATCATCGATAGTCACAGGTGAGGTGCCGGAAGACTGGAGGTTGGCAAACGTGGTGCCACTGTTTAAGAAGGGTGGTAAAGACAAGCCAGGGAACTATAGACCGGTGAGCCTGACCTCGGTGGTGGGCAAGTTGTTGGAGGGAATCCTGAGGGACAGGATGTACATGTATTTGAAAATTCCCCTGCTCCTCGGATGCTGCCTGGCCTGCTGTGTTTTTCCAGCATGACATTTTTCTACTCTGGTACTCTGGCTTTGTGCATGGGAAATCATGTCTCACAAACTTGATTGAGTTTTTTGAAGAAGTAACAAAGAAGATTGATGAGGCAGAGCAGTAGATGTGATCTATATGGACTTTAGTTAGGCATTTGACAAGCTTCCCCATGGGAGACTGATTAGCAAGGTTAGATCTCATGGAATACAGGGAGGACTAGCCATTTGGATACAGAACTGGCTCAAAGGTAGAAGACAGAGGGTGGTGGTGGAGGGTTGTTTTTCAGACTGGAGGCATGTGACCAGTGGTCTGCACAAGGATCGGTGCTGGGCCCTCTACTTTTTGTCATTTACATAAATGATTTGGATGCAAGCATAAGAGGTACAGTTAATAAGTTTGCAGATGACACCAAAACTGGTGGTGTAGTGGACAGCGAAGAGGGTTAACTCAGATTACAACAGAATCTGGACCAGATGAGCCAATGGGCTGAGAAGTGGCAGATGGAGTTTAATTCAGATTAATGTGAGGTGCTGCATTTTGGGAAAGCAAATCTTAGCAGGACTTATACATTTAATGGTAAGGTACTAGGGAGTGTTGCTGAACAAAGAGACCTTGGAGTGCAGGTTCATAGCTCCTTTAAAGTGGAGTTTCAGATAGAAACTTGAAAGGGTTCAGAAAAGATTTACAAGGATGTTGCCAGGGTTGGAGGATCTGAGCTACAGGGAGAGGCTGAACAGGCTGGGGCTGTTTTCCCTGGAGCGTCGGAGGCTAAGGGGTGACCTTATAGAGGTTTACAAAATTATGAGGGGCCTGGATAGAATAAATAAACAAAGTCTTTTCCCTGGGGTCGGGGAGTCCAGAACTGGAGGGCATATATTTAGGGTGAGAGGGGAAAGATATAAAAGAGACCTAAGGGGCAACCTTTTCACACAGAGGGTGGTACATGTATGGAATGAGCTGCCAGAGGATGTGGTGGAGGCTAGTACAATTGCAACATTTAAGAGGCATTTGGATGGTAAATAAATAGGAAGGGTTTGGAGGGATATAGGCCAGGTGCTGGCCGGTGGGACTAGATTGGGTTGGGTATCTGGTCGGCATGGATGGGTTGGACCCAAGGGTCTGTTTCCATGCTGTACATGTCTATGACTCTATGATTCTAAATGGATAGGTACACAACAGGGCAAGAGTTATTGCTGGGGGAAAGGCAATTATGATGCGATTAGGCAAGATTTAGGATGCATGGAATGGGGAAGGAAACTGTAAGGGATGGGCACAATTGAGATGTGGAGCTTATTTAAGGAAGAGCTACTGTGTGTCATTGATAAGTATGCACCTATTGGGCAGGGAGGAAGTGGTTGAGCAAGGGAGCTGTGGCTTACTAAAGAAGTTGAATCTCTTGTCAAGAGGAAGAAGAAGGCTTATGTTAGGATGAGATGTGAAGCCTCAGTTAGTGTGCTTGAGAGTTACAAGTTAGCCAGGAAATACCAAAAGAGAGAGCTAAGAAGAGCCATGAGGGAACATGAGAAGTCATTGGCAGATAGAATCAAGGGAAACCCCAAATCTTTCTATAGGTATATCAGAAATCAAAGAATGACGAAAGATTAGGACCATCAAGGATAGTAGTGGGAAGTTGTGCGCGGAATCCGAGGATGTAGTGGAAGCACTAAATGAATATTTTTCGTTAGTATTCATACTGGAAAAAGACAATGTTGTCAAGGAGAATACTGAGATACAGGCTACTAGACTAGACAAGGTTCACAAGGAGGAGGTGTTAGCAATTCTGGAAAGTATTAAAATAGATAAGTCCCCTGAGCCAGATGGGATTTATCCTAGGATTCTCTGGGAAGCCAGGGAGGAGATTGCCAAACCTTTGGCTTTGATCTCTATGTCATCATTGTCTACAGAAATTGTGCCAGTAAAGTGGAGAATAACAAATGTTGGTCCCTTGTTCAAGAAGGGGAGTAGACACAATGCTGGTAATTATAGACCAGTGAGCCATACTTCTGTTGTGGGTGAAGTGTTAGAAAAGGTTATAAGAGATGGGATTTATAATCATCTAGAGAGGAATAAGTTGATTAGGGATAGTCAACACGGTTTTGTGAAGAGTAGGTCATGCCTCACAAACTTTATAGAGTTCTTTGAGATAGTGACTAAACAGGTGGATGAGGGTTAAGCGGTTGATGTGATGTATATGGATTTCAGTAAGACATTTGTTAAGGTTCCCCATTATAGGCTATTGCACAAAATACAGAGGTATGGGATTGAGGGTGATTTAGCAGGTTGGATCAGAAATTGGCTAGGTGGTGGTTGATGGGAAATGTTCATTTTGGAGCTCAGTTACTAGTGGTGTACTGCAAGGATCCATTTTGGGGCCACTGCTGTGTGTCATTTTTATAAATGACCGAGATCAGCAAGTAAAAGGATGGGTTAATAAATTTGCAGATGACACTAAGCTTGCTGGAGTTCTGGATAGTGCTGAAGAATGTTGCAGGTTACAGGGGGACATAGATAAGCTGCAGAGCTGTGCTGAAAAGTGGCAAATGGGGTTTAATGCAGGAAAGTGTCAGGTGATTCACTTTGGAAGGAGCAACAGGAATAAAGAGTATTGCACTAATGGTACGATTCTTGGTAGTGTAGATGAGCTGAGAGATCCTCAGTGTTCATGTACATAGATCCCTGAAAGTTGCCACCTAGGTTGAAAGGGTTGTTCAGAAGGCATACAGTGTGTTTTAGCTTTTATTGGGAGAGGGATTGAGTTTCAGAACCATGAGGTCATGCTGCAGCTGTATAAAACTCTGGTGTGGCTGCACTTAGAATATCCCATACAATTCTGGTCACCAGATTATAGGAGGGATGTAGAAGCTTTGGAAAGGGTTCAGAGGAGATTTACTAGGATGTTGCTTGGTATGGAGGGAAGGTCTTATGAGGAAAAGCTGAGGGACTTGAGGCTGTTATCATTAGAGAAAAGAAGGTTGAGAGTTGACATAATTGAGACATATCAGATAATCAGGGGGTTAGATAGGTGGACAGTGAGAGGCTTTTTCCTCAGATAGTGGTGGCTAGCACAAAAGGATATCGCTTTAAATTGAGGGGTGATAGATATAGGACAGATATCAGAGGTAGTTTCTTTACTCAGAGAGTAGTAGGGGTGTGAAACGCACTGCCTGTAACAGTAGTAGACTCGCCAACTTTAAGGGCATTTAATGGTCATTGGATAAACATATGGATGAAAATGAATAGTGTAGGATAGATGGGCTTCAGAGTGGTTCCACATGTCAGCGCAGCATCGAGGGCCAAAGGGCCTGTACGTGCTGTAATATTCTATGTTCTATAAAAAGGAACCAAGGAATATAGAGCTTTTAGAGGTGGGGAGTCCCCTGGGGTATTCCTCTGACAGACAAATACAGCTAAACAGTGGAGATTCTGAACAGCTGAGGCCCCAGTATTGATGCTTCCAATAACCATGACTGCCAATCCAAAAATGACCGATTTATTTCTCCACTTTTTCTGTCCATTAACTAAAATCAATTCACGTTACTTTATTACTCATAACTTTGGCATCTTCTTGAATAGTCTGTAACCGTCATGGTTATTGGAAGCATCAGTACTGGGACCTCAGGTGTTTAGCTGCATTCATCCATCAGAGGAGTACCTCAGGGGCCTCCCCACCTCTACTTCACCCAATTCTCATGACTTTGATGAGGGGACTCAATGTAACAGATCAAGCTTTACAATAATATAAAGTTCATTCAAATTGAATAATAGTAAAGACAACCAAGGAAAAGCGACCCTAATAAATGTCACACTTTTAGTAGGAGTACCAACCTGGGATAATCCATGAAAGACTATTTTAATGAGACTAACTGCTTTTAGAAGTTATCTTTTTTTGTAGATGGTCTTAAATGTCATATGTCATATGTTCTGAAATACTAAACTCTGTAATTGATCCATAAAATATATCTCATACTGTTCATGTTGTAAGATATCGCAGCCCTATGCCATCTTGGTCTGAATTTTTATTCATCGAGTGCAAACACTTTTTTTTCCTGAAAGTAGTTTAACACGGATAAAGTTTAAGTGGAGACTAGTATTTATATCGCGCCTTTCTTAATCTCAGCACATCTCACAGTACAGCGGTGTAAACTTTCAAATGTAATCAATGTTGCAATGTCAGAGAGCAGCAGCCAACTCACACAAAGCAAGATTCCACAATCAGCAATGAGATAAAGATCAAATAATCTATTTTAATGAGGTGCATTGAGTCATAATCTAGAGAACTCCATCGCTCTTTTGTGAAAAAATACATTGAAATCTTTTATTGGCCTCATATTGATGCATCATTTTTAAAAAAAATCACTTTTGAGAGTGTAGGCTGGCGTGGCGTCTGAACTTAAAACCTCGTGACTCAAAAATAAGTGTTATCTCTGAGTTATGATGGAATAATTAAAGCAGGCTCTGGTGCTAGGAAATTATCTTCCATCAGGAAAAATAATGATTTCCCAATTGAAGCAACTTGTGCTTATAAGGAATTCAGTATCATAAAAATAACAGTGATCTTAAACTGCCATACATGGATGTAGTCCCACACAATTATGCTAGCTGCTTTTTTTTCTATATAGAATCCCTACACTGTGGAAACAGGCCCTTCGGCCCAACCAGTCCACACCAACCCTCCGAAGAGTAACCCACCCAGACCCATTCACCTACCCTATATTTACCCAAGACCAATGCACCTAACCTAAACATCCCTGAACACTATGGGCAATTTAACATGGCCAATTCACCTAACCTGCACATTCTTGGACTATGGGAAGAAATCCACGCAGACACAGGGAGACTGTACAAACTCCACACAGACAGTCACCCGAGGCTGGAATCAAACCCAGGTGCCTGGCTCTGTGAGGCAGCAGTGCTAACCACTAAGCCACTGTGCCGTCCCATTTGATCTCTTTAGACAGTGTAACAACTTAGTTGAAACAACTAACAATGAAGTATTGTTGACCAAATCAAGATGGCCATGAATGATATTAATGTAAAAGAAATAAATGTGTCAAATATGTAGCCACATTTGACTATTGTTTGCAGTTTAGAGCTATGCAAGGCACACTCAGTTTTAGACCCCAGGCCTTCTTTCTTTCCAACCAGCGATCTACAAATGGCAAGCGATAGTTTTCCAGTGAGGAGGATCGATTCACCAGCACCTCAGCATTGGTCCTAAGGCAAGTAATGAAGGTGAGGGGTGGGGAGGAGGTTGGGTTACTGATCAGGAAATGGAGCACTAGGAGCCAGAGAGCAGGCTATCGAGACAAAAAAACAGACAATTCAGAAGAGAGCCATCAGACAGAAAAGTGGAATTATTTTCCTTGGCTGGCCCCTCAGGGTAAGGGGCTGTTCGTTAGGACTGAGATGAGAAATGTCTTCACTTGGAGAGCTGCAAAGTTTGAATCCACTGCCTCAGGGCGGATACTCCATCATTGAATATATTGAAGACAGTGATCCAGAGGCTCACTGATGACGTTACCTGGTATGGCGGCGAAATGTTGAGAAATGAACCTTCCAGCTCAGCGAACAAACCTACATCCAGCTTTATCTTAAAACTGCTAATGATTTCAGTGGCAGAATCTTCCTTTGGGAACAAAATTTGCAAATGCAAGACTGCCTCCTGTTCTTGTCTTCTTTCTGCAGTCACACCAGAAACTCTCCTGTTAGCAGGGTAGAAGTGAGTTAGTCTGTTCACTGCTGGTTTGATGGATATCGCAGCTAGACTAGTCTTGCATTCATCCTATGGAGCAGAAGAAGAAACAATAGATGAAGGTGTTGAGTGTTTTAGTACAAGGAAAAAGTGATGTAATGAGGTGATTAATTACAATTAGAGAAAGGAAGGCAGATAGCGGAAGATTGTTAGTGTGGGAATTTATGTATGTTTCAAGGCTCGACAAAGATATGGAAGGCTGAAGGATTGATGTCTGTGCTGGACAACACTAAAGAGATCTGAAGCAAAATCATGTCTTGACTTTTCTGGGTCCATGCTCCTTAAAATGTCCTCTTACATGACAGCCAGGAATTTACTGGTTGTTTGAATTACTCATCCACTTTTCTCTACTGCTACTGAGATTATAGAGGGCACTTGGTCTCCCATCAGAAAAAAGAGGACCTCTTATCTGTTTCTTACTTGTTCTATGTGCATCTTAAAAATGTTTTCAAAGCATCAGAGCTTTCTGGATAACATCATGCTACATACTCTCTCAATAATGCGCTCTCCACTAACCACCTTTAAAAATTGCACTTCCTCTTTGAAGCTGTAGCTGTCTTTACATGAAAATACGGGTCGTTCTACTTTAATTCAACAGCTGTGTTCCTCTGCAACCTTGTGCTTTAGAAACCGCTAATAGAAGATCGCTAATAGAAAATTATTATGCCCATTCAGTAGAAAGTTCGTGTTATCTAAACAACATCCGCAATTCGTCAATCGCGTTATAGCCAGTTCGCACTGACAAAACGCACGTTACAGCAAAACGACCTGTGCACCCTGTAACTTCCTGCTTCCACAAACATTGGGCAGCTTATGTAAACTCACCTCTTACATGCAAATGTAACCCAATGAGACAACTAGCCAGACCAATCACTGACTTTAGTGAACCTTGTACTCTGCTCACCCAATGCATACAAAATACAAAACGCAACCCAGCTGAATACATAACATGTAATCGAAGTCTTTGTTGTGTATCTAATTTCCCAGGATGCATCTATTCCACTCCATCAGCCAACCTGTTCAAATCTTTTTCTTTAATTCAATTCTGACTGGAAGGCAAATGCTAGAAGACTGAATTTAAAAGCTTTATCTAAGTAAAATTTATGTTAGAAGATGCTAAACAGTCTTTTGAAACAGAAAGGTTGGGTGTGTAACAAAAAGAAGGAAAGTAGTGACTAAATGTTGTTTTGGTTCTGAAAATATAATAAGGTGAGAAGTAGACAGAGGCCATGAAAATCTGAGGACCTCGTAACAAACACCTCTGATAGGATTGTCCCCATTGATCCTTCAAGTACCATGGAGCCAGTAGGTGTCAGTGTCTCGATAGTCAATCTCCTCTGTGAGGGGTGTAGAACCAAGTTTTAAATTTGCTCCTCTATGGAAGCTTAGTGGTGTCCACTTGTATCCATCCAACTGTGTTATAGTTTGGCCCTCAGGAATGTGCTGGCCACTTCCTGGCTGAAGAAAGGTGAACTCTCAGCATGGAAAACCCTTAGGCTCTGCTCTAACGGTAAGGTGGACAATGTTTCTGTTTTCACAATCCAGCTGAGGGGCAGAGCAAACCGAATACAACAATGTCCCCATATATTTATTCCAATACTTTTTATTCTATAAAGGCATTTTTGGACATATGGCACTTAATTTGTTTTTGCTGCATCGCAGTCAGGTCCTTGGAGCCATGCTGCTGAGTGTTGACTTACTCATTCCCCTCTCCCCATTGTCACTTTGGTTATTAGAATCTTCAAAATAATTTCACACCGGACTTTATCACTGTTCTAAGTTTTGGTTAGATTAGATTACTTACAGTGTGGAAACAGGCCCTTCGGCCCACCAAGTCCACACCGCCCCGCCGAAGCGCAATCCACCCATAACCTACATTTACCCCTTACCTAACACTACAGGCAATTTAGCATGGTCAATTCACCTGACCTGAACATCTTTGTGACTGTGGGAGGAAACCGGAGCACCCGGAGGAAACCCACGCAGACACGGGGAGAATGTGCTAACTCCACACAGTCAGTCGCCTGAGGCGGGAATTGAACCCGGGTCTCTGGCACTGTGAGGCAGCAGTGCTAACCACTGTGCCACCGTGCCGCCCACATTACTTTTCAAATAAAGCACCTTTAATTTTGAAGCAAACAAAATGCCTCTACTTATTTCATTTTTGTTTCATTGATAGAAAATGTAAACATTTCAATTAATAACAGGAAGATAAAAAAAGAAAATAAATTATTACAAATGATGAAGTGTAAAATTATATATCAAAAGTTCACCAGATCTTCAAGGCAACCAAAGACGTCTTGAGGGAATTGTTTTGAACGGCAGGACAGGAGCAAGATAAGGCTCTTTTCATGCACAAAAATGAAATCCTATGTCTCTGATTTGAAGAAAGAGCAGAACAAGACTTAGGGCATATTATTTTTTTGTCAAGTGTCAACTTCATCGAGTTCCTTGGAGGATTAACTCTGTGAGGTATAGCATGTTCGTTCACTATCATCCCAAACTTGCCTTGTTAAGTACCTATTCCTCCCCATGTTGTCTCTCTCGTCCAACGCTGGCCCATTTCCAGCTCATCGTAGCTGGAAGAGCTCACCAATGCATGAATATCTCGCAATAAACCAACATCCGTGCTTTCTTGGAATCCTGGTGAAATATTATCATTCAAGAGTTGCCCTCAAACATCAACATATTGGCATAAAAGCCAAATACATGCAACTTATGACACTGAGATGACATGGCTGACATCATCTTTTGTATGGCTCCAATTTCACGGACCAGTTGCTGTTTAAGTACAAGACCACACAGCTTACCTGTCCTTCACCACATCTCATTCTACTGCCTTCTCTAACAGATCACTATATAGTCCTCAGTATTCATCTTTTTCAGTGGTAGGCCAGGACATACAAAGAAGCATTCAAATATTGCCACAGATTATCTTTCATTTACCACCAACAAAGAGAAACAGAAACAAATTAAACAGAGGCTGCAACTCAACCCCTGAAAACAAAGTGCTTGTGTAGTGACCAACAACTGTTTCTCATTCCAGTATTTTCTGCTGCACCCAGCTCTCATTGACTGGAACATGATGTTAATCACATTCTCTCTGGCTTATAGCACTTAATGTAGCTGGGTTCTGCCACACACTGGGAGAGGGTCCTCCTGTCCAATTTCCTCATCCTCCTTGGAAGACTGCTCCCATACTTCCAGTTTCCCACCATCCAGCACTTCCTTTCTACACCTGCTCCACGGCCAAACAATGTGACATAATCTGACTGGAGTATATTGCAGTCCCCACACTTCTCCAGTCTGATCAAAGCATCTTCCCACATCTTCAGATGGTTTATTGTCTGCTGCAACATGGCCTTTAAAGTATTGTATTGCTGTTCCACCTCAGACAGGAAATTGCGCACTGGTGTAATCAACCATGTTTGCAGTGGGTAGCCTTTGTAACCAACCTTGTAAGGCATCTGGACCCTCAAATACAGCAGGGATATGAAAGTGCTCCAGGATGTAGGAGGTGTGGCAGCTGCCAGGGTACTGGCACACACCTCCAAGGAAGTGGAACTAGTGATCATAGATCACTTGCATGATAATGAAAAAGAAATCCTTCCTATTCATGAACTCAACTGTGGTGAGATAGAGCCCTCTTAATGCCGCAAGTCGTGCAGGTGATAGCATCCTGCACCTGGAGGAAGCCAATGATATTCTCAAATCTTACTGCCCAGGCTGCAGCACTGACCTCATCACCAGGGATCAAAATGAATTGTCTGATCCTACATGGGTGGCAACAGTCATTGTCCTGATGCATTTGTGGGTGCATGACATGGGAGATTCCCTCTGCAGGACCCCATAAGTCCCCTGGGTGTGGACAGCCTCCTACTCCCTCAGGTCTCACATCTAGCATTTGACACAGTTCCATACAGTGTCCCAGGATGTCGCGAAACCTGTGTGAACACCTCTGCATTGTCTATCCTAGGGAAATGGTTTCAAGGACAAAATTCTCTGACCCCCTAAGTCCCCCAGTATATCCTGAGTGGCCCTGCAACTGTGACCTTTTTCTGTGCTGGAGGATCTTTGTCCTCTGTGGTGACTTGTTGACCCTCCTGGGTTTTCAGGTGTACCTGCTCCTCCTCCATCTGCGTTTGCCCTCTTAGCAAGGTACTGTAATGAGCATGTTGCTTGAGCATGGATCCAACATTTTTGCTGGCACTGACAAGGAATAGATCAAGTTTTCCACTCTGTAAGTATCAAGTTATCATGGCTCTTCGAGATAGGCACTTACTTGGTAGATGCGCTCCACTGGCTAAGTGCCAGACACATAACTCTATAGAGGGAGTGCTCCATGAGTTCTGACTTTATCCTTCCAACTCTGCATTAATTATGAAAGCTCTTATTGTCTATAATAGAGTATTTTATAATAGTTACAGTGCAGGTGGATTTCAGTTCTGTACCACACAGCACCCTTGGAAATCATGCGACACGGTCGTGTTTGTTCTCCACATCCCCTTCTTTTATTGTCGTAAGTTATCATTTCTGCGTCATTGAGGTATCTATGCATAATTTACAAGGACCAATGACTATCTCATCATTGTTTCTGGCCAACATTTGAACCCAAAATACTTGCACAATGCCTGCACTTCACCTGCATGGTGCAATGATTGGAAGTAATGTGAAACTGTATTCTGTAATTTACTGACTGTTGCAGTTGCCCTTTCAAAGGCCTCCTGTCAAGCAGAGTTGAGGCCTGCCTAACAAACTGACAATGATTCACACCCACTTCCCAGGCTATAGTCTTATAGCCCCAGATGGTGACCAGCCCAAGTGTAGAGCTGACTTTGGCCAAGCTACTGGAGTGTCCTTGACTGATTGTACTGGGATCTTCCTGACTGACAGCAACCCCCTTTGAGTTGACTGAGGACTACTGCCAACAATCTTTCAAACATGGCCATTTAGTTGAAACATCATGAAATATATTTACATATAGGTAGTTGACACATGTTGTAGGCACGAGATTCATGTCTCTCTGTCGTACAGCAAGGTGTCCACCCCTGAACTGATCGCTAAAGACCAGTGTGAATAGAAGCCTGGTTCTGTGTCTGAACTAAACAGCACATCAGTACTGCAGTATTATCAGCCTTTAGTCTCTGCCTGAGCTCCAATGTACTCAAAAGCATGGCATTGCAAGGCTCGGCAAGGTGCCTGGATGCTATGAACATGCAGACATGTGCTCAATGTCTGAGCATTAAGAAAACAAACAAGCAGCCCTGAGATTTAAGCAGGACCAGTTTTGGGCACCAATCCCCACACTCATTTCAGTTCTTGTTACTGGTATGATCCAAAGTACAGCTTTAAAGTACAGAAGTAAACTATAAGTGGATCAGAAATGAGCCTCAATGGTGTGGAGAGGATGCCTGGTGTCAGATGCTAGCATCTATGGTTGTGGGGTCCACGTGGCTACTGATCATGGAGCCTACACTTGTTGCCAGGAGTCCAAGATGGAGGTCCAGAGGAGCAAGTGGTGAGCTGGAAGTGCCAGGTACTTGCTCAAACATTCATGTCAAGAATTCTCAGCATCAAGTCTCCTTGTGATGGGTGGTATGATGGAAATGAGATGAGATTTGCAGTTAATGAGAGTGATAGCAAACAATAAACTCTGTTATTAGGCCTTTTGCCACTCCTTATTGAGAATCTCATCTCAACACCCAGAACTCTGTTGGAAAATGTAATTAGCTGCTGCCGACATTGAGAAAGGCTTAACTAGACTCCTCTCAGATTTCTCTCTATATTCCTTGGAAATCAGGTCCCTGTAGGCATCTGCACTTAGAGAGAGGTAGGGGCAGGAGATTGATGCAAGAAAGAGAAAAAGAGAGTTTGTTTTCAATAGTACAGCTGTCATAAAACGAAGAGAAATCCATCATCAAATCAAAATGTTTATTCCAGCAGTCTTAGTGAAAATGAATGAGAGGAACCAGTTGCAGTCAATTTCTATGTCTATGTTTACAATGTCCATCCAGCATTTCAATAAAATAACATAATTATATGAACTTTTATTCTTCTTCTTGGAATTCCACCAACGTGTTCTTGAGCAAGTACATACAAATAAACTAAATGAATAACTTCTTTTGCAATTAAACTTGGTTTTAGCATTCATGTATTAAGGTTCAGATTTCAGAAAACAAAGCACATCCTATGTTAATCTCTATAATAATCTACCTTGGATGAGATCATGGATATGCTCAAGTCAGCATGGAAGGGTGTGGCCATAAGACAGACACAGGAGCAAACTGGGTGATATATATCTGGCAAGGGCAAATTTTTGGCTTATATTTGCATGCGACATTGATGAGGAGCAAGCAATGCAAATGTTATTAATTGACTTTTAGGAATGGGATTAAGTAATCAGATGTTGTTTAATCAGGAGATACAGCAAAGGATTGGCACTTTTTATTTTCTTCAACTGAGATCTGTCACTGAATGGAGCAGCAGATGCTAAAGCAAATTTTGTGAAATCAGTAGGGGCCTGGAAGTGAAAAAGATTTTACAATGGGCAGTGATAGCTTGTGACAGCTGCCCAAATAAATGAAGGGAAGCAAGAGAGAGTAGCTGAGAATGCTGATTACTCCTCCTCTTGTGCAAGTATAAAAGACAAGTTCAGCTCTGACTCTATGTAGAGAACAGCTATGAGGTGAAGTGAATTAAGAATGCTGCTGCCTTGGAGAACTGAAGGGTACTGGAGAAATGTGCAGGCAGGTTGCCAACGTGCTGCCATATTCTGAATCTGGGTTTGGCAAGTGCTCCGGATCCATCAACGGTTATGTAATGGAGGTAAGGAAGCAACAACATTGTTCCTAAAAGATAGTGCCCACAACTGAAGAACACAGAGGAGCTCTTTCAGAAATCTACTCAGCCAAATCATCCCTCAGGTTCTGATTTCTCAATGAACCATGAGGAGGGAGTGCAGCAACTCATCAAGAGTCCTTCATTTTAGCTATTGATGTAAACCTTTGGTAATCAGGCAGTTACATGTGATATTTATCATCCAACTGACATGGACTCTTCAGAAGTTAATGTTTAGGTTTTTTTGGCATTTGAGTGCTCGCTTTGTGAGCAAAACTGGTAAAACAAAATGGTGCCCTTGCATAGAGAGTAAAGATCAGCTGGTTTATTTCAAGTGGTGAAGGTATGACAGAAGTTTTCGATATATTTTTTCTTAATGATGCATCACATGCTGATTTGTACTGACAGTAAGTTGCA
Organism: Chiloscyllium plagiosum; assembly: GCF_004010195.1. Taxonomy (NCBI): domain Eukaryota; kingdom Metazoa; phylum Chordata; class Chondrichthyes; order Orectolobiformes; family Hemiscylliidae; genus Chiloscyllium; species Chiloscyllium plagiosum. The sequence continues at coordinate 34,582,003 of NC_057720.1, read as the reverse complement.
GAAAGTATGAATTACTGCCTGGGAGCTCAAAGGCATTAATATATCATGGGCGAAAAATGAGCACAATACAACCCAGGACTGAGCTGGGATATGGAGGCCAGTGGTGGAGGAAAGGAGAGGAGAGCGAACATCAACTTTAAGCTGGAGGGAGGAGACTGGAAGAGGAAAGCATGTTTCAGTAGTGGAGATAAGAGACAAAGCTGGCCAGCCATAGGAGTGCTGAAGTAAGGGTGATGCAGGTCATGCATGCTGATTCATGTATTTCCAAAATGGTATTTGCATACATTTATAATGAATAGATGCCAATGGTGTGATATTGATGTACTACAGTGTCATATATCAGCATGTCTGCTTCCTTCACTGTCTAGTGCTGACAAATATTGACAAGCTGCCTGGCTTTCTGTCTCCTCTAAAAGGCAAGCAAGGCAGAGATGCTTTGAGCATCCATAAGCACAAAGTGAATAACTGCTAAGGAAGCAAGCCAAGAGCTGTACGCTGCAGCCTGTTCCGATGCATGAGATGGGTGCCTGCTCTTGTACACAAAGCCACATGGCAGCAGCAATACAATGTAAGGTGTCAGTAGACTCTGTAAAATGTACTATTGAAATGCTAAGCAGTGTTATAAGGTAGTTCAAAATGTGCCATGATGGTGTGTTGCCAATGCCAATCTCCATGGACAGAGGATGCAGGTGGCCTTCAACAATGAAGCATGCCCTGAGGTGGTTTAGATTCCCTACAGTGTGGAAACAGGCCATTTGGCCCAACAAGTCCACACCAACTCTCAGAAGAGCGACCCACCTCCCTCTGACTAATGCAGCTAACACTATGGGCAATTTAGCATGGCCAATTCATCTGGCCTGTGGGAGGAAATCGGAGTATGCAGAGGAAACCCATGCAGACACGGGGAGAATGTGCAAACTCCACACAGACAGCCACCCAAGGCTAGAATTGAACCTGGGTCCCTGGCACTGTGAGACAGCAGTGCTAACCACTGAGCCACTGTGCCAGCCTGGTTGGGGAATGCTTGCCATCATGAAGAAGGCACTCATAACTTGCAGCTACACTCGGTTTACTTTCAAGTCAGGAATTAGCATTGCCTAGTTTCTCTCTGGTACCTGGGAAAATGCAATCCTGCATATAATATAGGACAGATGAGGTAATAATGAATGTTTACTTAATGCAAATGTGGCCTTTGTCACTCACTATTGAGATTTCCATACAGCTGGTGAAACCTGAAGTATAAAATTGGCCTTTTTTCTCGATATAGAGTTGTAGAGTCATTGAGATATACAGCATGGAAACAGACCCTTCAGTCCAACTCATCCATGCCAACCAGATATCCTAAGTTAATCTAGTTCCATTTGCCAGCATTTGGCCCATATCCCTCCAAACACTTCCTATTCACACCCCCATCCAGATGCGTTTTAAATGTTATAATTGTACCAGCCTCCATCATTTCCTCTGGCATCTCATTCCATACATGCAAAATACTCTGCGTGAAAAAGCTGTCCCTTAGGCCCCTTTTAAATCTTTCCCCTCTCACCTTAAATCTATTCTCTCTAGTTTTGGACTCCTTCACTTTGGGAAAAAGACCTCATCTATTTATTCTATCCATGCCCCTCATGATTTTATAAATCTCTATAAGGTCACCCCTCAGCTTCCGATGCTCCAAGGAAGACAGCTCAAGCCTATTCAGCTCCGATACCCTAAACACTCCAACCATGGCAACATCCTTGTAAATCTTTTCTAAACCATTTCAAGTTTTACAACATCCTTCCTACAGCAGGGAGACCAGAATTGCATGCAGTATTCTAATAGTGGCCTAACCAATGTCCTGTTCAGCTGCAACACGACCTCCCAACTTCTATACTCAACGCTCTGACTAATTAAGGCAAGCATACAAATGGCTTCTCCACTATCCTATCTACCTGTGACTCCACTTTCTATGAACTATGAACTTGCACTCCAAGTTCTCTTTGTTCAGTAACACTCCCCAGGAAGTACCATTAAGTGTACAAGTCCTGCCCTCCTTTGTTTGCATCCAATTCATTTATATAAACGATGCAAAGCAATAAATCCATCTCTGATCCTTGTGGCACTTTGCTGGTCACAGGCTTCCACTCTGAAAAGCAACACTCCAAGACCACCCTCTGTCTTCTACCTTCAAGCCATCAACAATATTATTTTTTCATTCTCGTGTTTCCCCAAATGGCATTCCATTGCTCATGTTGTTCAGCGGCTGCGATAATAAAGATGAAGCTTTTCACCTCCCTTTCATCAGGACAGAAGTGCAAGAAAAAAAGTCTTTAAGGAAGGAACAATTTACACAGCATGAAAAATGGTTACTAATAGGTTGTACTATAGCTTACAGCAGGACCTGTTAACTATTGACTTCAAATCTCCAAGCAATTGTCCATAAATAAATTTTACAAAAGTCAGAGTTCTAAAGAATTTAAAGAATGTTAGCAAAGTGCCCAATCTAAAAGCCACATATAAGTCAGTGAACATGCAGCATGTTTGTATTCATATACGTTTAGGCTTAATTACAACACTGGTAAAAACAATGACTGCAGATGCTGGAAACCAGATTCTGGATCAGTGGTGCTGGAAGAGCACAGCAGTTCAGGCAGCATCCAAGGAGCTTCGAAATCGACGTTTCGGGCAAAAGCCCTTCATCAGGAATAAAGGCAGTGAGCCTGAAGCATGGAGAGA
>NC_057720.1:34547643-34578737 GCF_004010195.1 Chiloscyllium plagiosum | reverse complement strand
TCTGTCCTTGTTAAGGTTGGAGGGGTGGGGTCTGAGGGCGGAGGTGCGGGATGTGGACGAGATGCTTTGGAGGGCATCGTTAACCATGTGGGAAGGGAAATTGTGGTCTGTAAAGAAGGAGGCCATCTGGTGTGTCTGTGGTGGAACTGGTCCTCCTGGGAGCAAATACGGCGAGGCGGAGGAATTGGGAATACGGGATGGCATTTTTGCAAGAGGTAGGGTGGGAAGAGGTGTAATCCAGGTAGCTGTGGAAGTCGGTGGGTTTGTAAACATTGGCATCTGCCTGACAATATGAAAAATTGCCCAGGTATGTCCTATAAAAAGCAGGTCAAATCCAACCCAGCCAATTACTGCTCCAACAGTTTACAGTTGATCATCAGTAGAGTGACGGAAAATGTCATCAATAATGTTATCAATTAGCACCTGTTGAGCAATAAACTGCTCAGAGATGCCCAGTTTGGGCTCCGCCAGGGCCACTCAGCTCCTGACCTCATTACATCCTTGGTTCAAATATGGACAAATGATCTGAATTACAGAGGTGAGGTGAGATTGACATCCCTCTAGCTTTGGACTCCCCTACCCCGGAAAAAGACCTTGTCTATTTACCTTATCCATGCACCTCATGATTTTATAAACCTCTATAAAGTCATCCCTCAGCCTCCGATGCTCCAAAGAAAATAGCCCAAACCTATTCAGCTCCAATATTACAACCATCAAGGCCACATTCGACCAAGTGTGGCATCAAGAAGCCCTAACAAATCTGGAATCAATGAGTATCAGGAAACAAACTCTCCACTGGTTGGAGCTATAGTTGGTACATAGGAAGATGGTCGTAGTTGTTGCAGGTCAGTCATCTCAGGTACTGGGCATCTCTGCAGGAGTTCGTCAGAGTAATGCCCTCGGCCCAACCATCTTCAGCTGCTTCATTAATGATCTCCCTCCGTTATAAGGTCAGAATTGAAGATGTTCGCTGATGATTGCACAATGTTCAGCACCATTCGCAACTCCTCACATACTGAAGCAGTCCATGTTCAAAGTCCAACTCATCCAAGCTGACCAGATATCATATAAATCTAGTCCCATTTTCCAGCATTTGGCCCAAATCCCTCTAAACCCTTCCTATTCATATTCCCATCCAGATGCCTTTGAAATATTAAAATCGTACCTGCTTCCACCACTTGCTCTGGCAGGCCATTCCATACATGCACCATGCCCTGGGTGAAGTCATCTCTTAGGTCCCTTTTAGATCTTTCCTCTTTCACCTCAAACCTATGCCCTGTGGTTTTCGACTCCCCCACCCTGGGGAAAAGACCTCGCCTATTTACCCTATCCATGCCCCTCATGATTTTGCAAACATCTATAAGGTCACCCCTCAGCCTCCGACGCAGCAGGGCCTATTTTGCCTGGAGACACTGTCAATCAGACAGCCTTCACTCATCTGTCTGTGACACTTAATTGGATGGAGAATCAGGAGGCAGCTTCTCAGTAGTCCATGTTTGAGAAGATCGCAAGGAGGGTCCCATCGTGGCCACCATTGGATTTCTGTCCAAAATAAAGTTGGACCTGGGGGCCCATAAAGTTCATGATAAAATCCAGCCCACATTATTTTGGTTAACCATGATATGGAGAAGCCAGTGTTGGACTGGGGTGGACTATGACCTGCTGCGCTTTTCCAGCACCATACTCTCGACTCTAATCTCCAGCATCTGCAATACTCACTTTCACCTGGTTAAAAATCACACAACACCAGGTTATAGTCCAACAGGTTTAATTGGAAGCACACTAGCTTTCGGAGCGACGCTCCTTCATCAGGTGATTCGGAGCGTCGCTCCGAAAGCTAGTGTGCTTCCAATTAAACCTGTTGGACTATAACCTGGTGTTGTGTGATTTTTAACTTTGTACACCCCAGTCCAACACCGGCATCTCCGAATCATCACTTTCACCTAGACTATGTAGAATTTCTTTTAAGTCATGCTCTCAAGATAACTTAAGGTTTTATAACAAAAGGTGACATGTTGGGTGGCACGGTGGCTCAGTGGTTAGCACTGCTACCACACAACTCCAGGGTCCCAGGCTTGATTCCAACCTCAGGCGACTGTGTGGAGTTTGCACAATCTCCCCGTGTCTGCATGGGTTTTCTCCGGGTGCTCCGGTTTCCTCTCAGTCCAAAGATGTTCAGGTCAGGTGAATTGGCCATGCTAAATTGCCCATAATGCTAGGTACGTTAGTCAGAGAGAAATGGGTCTGGGTGGGTTACTCTTCGGAGGGGTCGGTGTGGACTGGTTGGGCCAAAGGGCCTGTTTCTACATTATAGGGAATCTAATCTCAGCTCAGACAATGCCTTAAAGGTGTGAGGTTATAGTATGTCTGTGTCCCAATCTTCAGTCAGACTGCTCCTAGCTCCAAAGTGAAATTTACAAAATATTACATGGATTGACCGCCTGCATTGACAGCTTGCAGGTTCTGCATTTTTAAGCAAAATAGTATGTATCTGCAAACATAATTCTGCAAATACAAATTCACCCCATAAACCTATATATGTGCGCGTGCAAGAGAGAGAGACAGAGTGAGTGTGCGCGTGTGAGTGCGAGTGCACATGAGAAAGTTGCGTGTTTGTGTGTCTGCAAACTTGATAAAATGTGTGTGTGAGTGTGCTAGGGTATAAGCCTGAGATGGTGCATGTGTGGGTGCGAGTGTGAGGGGTGTATGTGTATGCATATGAGAGAGAGCTTGTGTATGAGAGAGAATATGACTTGAAAGAAGTTCTGGGATTTACATATTAAAGAACCGAAACCAGCAAACACATTATAGAAGATGAAAGACTTAACAATCTAGGTTTGTTCAAAGCGTCATTGTATCACTGTAATCTTTTGCTATAAATTCTGTGTCTTATGGCCCTGTTTCACAATCACCTGATGAAGAAGCAATGCTTCGAAAACCAGTGCTTCTAAATAAACCTGTTGGATTATAACCTGGTGTTGTGTGATTTTTAACTTTATTTGGTTGACATCACTGCTGCTTCCTTATTACATTTTCTAATTGCTCCTGCCTTTGCTACACAGGGATTAATATTTACTTTTGCTACTGCCTTCCCTTTTACTTACATGTAGAAACTCTTACAGTGTGTTTTTATATTTATGGTTAATTTTGTATGGTTTTGCTACATTGTCTTTTCTCACTCCCTACCAATTTTTAGGTCACCCATTGCTGATATTTAAAACGCCATGAATCCTCAGGCTTATTACTTTTCCTGAAAAATAATAAGCTTCTTTTTCAATCTAAACCTATTCTCTGTTGCAATGTGAAGGATCTTCACAGGCATGAATTACTGTGTCTTCAATGGCTAGCATTTGTCCCCATGTGTCTGGAGGTGGAGTATTGTAAGGGAGGGGTTAACGTTTCAACTACTAGAGTTGTATGTCGACAGTTCATATTTGCTGACTTGAGCTAATATCTATTTATTTGTAATTAATAGTAATTCTTGTTAAGTACAGAAACTTGGTCAGTGCTTTCTGTTAACCTGTCAAAAAAGATAGGTAAATTGGGGAACTTTTGTATATTTTGATAAAATCTTCATCTTTTGTGATGACTCTGACAATAGCGGAGCTTGATTTCCAGTGTACTCCAACCCAGGGAGGTGTGACATTTCCCAAGACTGTGCTCTACTCCGCAAGGGTACAAATCCCTGGCATTTGTTTGAAGTTCAGTATTTCTCAGCTGTGTGAAGCAAATACTATCCTGAAGAGGTGTCAAGCCAGATGCAAACCATTAACTCTTATTTCTCTCATTCTACCAGACCTACTGTGTACCTGGAGGGTTCTCTGTTCTGGTTTCAGATTTCCAGCACCATAGTATTTTGCCTTTAAGCAAATGCGATGTGTATAGACTTCCTTCTCACTCCATGTCAGATGCTCTCAATGATAAACGGCTTCCAAGGATTCCCACTTCCCCAACTGCTTTCCGTTCACCAAAAGCAGCACTTATTCTCCCTGAAGTCATTTCTTTGCTTCAGCAGTGTCCGGGCTTCAACCGTAATCAATTTGTCCAGCAAACATGCTCCCAGATAATGCAAAACCAGAGAACCTGCTCAAGCTCCACACTTCCCCTTTCCAATGTGATCCGCTCCAGGCTTTCCTTACATTGATCTTTAAGGTTCAATGAATGCTTATAAACTAATTTAACACAAGCCCCTTCTAACTGCCATTACTGCAAGCTTTACAGGCAAAATCTTTCCAGCTCTGAATAACTGGTGAGAATGTTGAGAGAATTACCTGAGGATTTGCAATGAGAAACTTCTTGCCATTGAGACTAAGCAGTTCCAATTTCCAACCAAATGCTGAATGGCAAGATGACATTCTTGCTAGTCAACGGTGAGAGGTCTATTGCATTAACATTATCATTACTATCTTGTGTGCAGTTTCCTCTTCTCTCACTTGCCATATAGAAACTAGTTGGTGACAATTCCTGACCTAACAGTGACAGCAGTAACCTGACAACTCCAGCTCATTGCTTGCTATCCTGGATTTCCACCAGTCAATAACATCTCAAGGCACACTCTATGAACAATGTCTCCCTTTCCAACAGGACCTCCAGGTCCCAATCAGTGAAGCAGAATGCCAATTACCTTTTGTCTAACATATCCAGGGCAAAAAAGATAAATAGTGCAGGACAGTTGTGGAATGCCAATTCTTGACTGGGCACATAGCTGAGCTTTACAGATGGCACAGACACCTACAATCCCAGAAGACCCCGATAGTTTCCGCCTGCAGAGGAACAATATGATGATCAGAGTATCAAAAGGGTGTGTTTCTTATTTAATGAGGTAAGTTTGGAAAGCTAGCACAAGAAATCCTGTTAGAGGCTTGCACAGAGAAATCTTCCATTAAACTTGCCAAAGACTGACATTTAGGCCAATTTCAGATATGAGTCAGCCCTAGACCTCCAGTAAGTAAGCTGCTTATCGTTTTTATAGCTACATTTCTTCATGTCTAATTCTATTAAACAAATATCAGCAATTTCATTTATCTGGATATAATGGCAGTCATCAAAGCATAGTAATTTAATTACCTCACTTGCCTAACTATTAACTTCTTAAAACAATAATGAGCACAATCATTTAGGTTCACAAGACTTATTGGTGCTTCAGTTGTACTTACTCTATTTTTGACTTCTAAACTTTACTGAAACTGAAAGTTAGATGCAAAAACACATGAACTATGAACTCGATACTCACAATATCAAGGTGAAAGCCTGTGAGTCAATAGTGGGTGCAGGTAAAAGCCTTGCTATTGAATCCTGTCAGTTTTCTTCCTCAGAGGTGGAGATAGTGCTGAGGCTCTCCAGCACTGGTCTTTCCTTGGAGATTCACTGGGTGCACTTAATGCCTGAGTAAGAAAGAGCAAATAAGTTACATAAAAGGGATAAAAGCTTATGCAGCTAAAAAAAGTTAGCTCTTGTCACGGTGGGAGAGCAGAACAGCATAGCTCAATGAGGCTTACTGCTTTAGTTAGCTTTGCATTCCTCTGCATCCCCACATGAACAATTGAGCTCTTCTCTTCCCAGCATTCTGCAATGACATGGCACATTCATTCTGGGTTATACAGCAAGGCTTTGCCGGAAAGCTTCATTTCAGGGAGGTCTATGGTCTGTTCAGTTACGGCCCTGGTAGGAGTATGAGCAAAGTTGTAACATCATTCTGCTTCAGATTGAGTCTTTCATCAAAATGTCATGGCCCTTGTCTGGATGTCTCCCAGCAAGTCAATGTCTCCCTGAATGGCCCAAGGGCATTGGAAGAAGACAAGAGCTTATAAATCAATGACATTAACATCATGGTACCTTCCAGGATTACCTGCATGGACCTCCTAAATCTGGCATCAATAGTCAAAGACATGTTGCTCATTGATGTAGTGGAAGCCTTTGCAGTTAACCAACCCTGCAAGTGGGTAATAGGGCAGTCTAAAGCCATATGGGTGTAATCTCCAATGTCCTACATTTGGGCGAAGCCAGCAATTTTAGAGATTTTCATTGCTTGGGCCACCTAACATTTCTTATCATGAAGGAAGGACATAATGAGTGTCATCTGAAGAAAATGGCATCAGTGACATTCTGATTGCATTTGTGTTTGAGGACTGGGAGATGTCACACAAGTTGCCAGTTGCTACTTGAAGTGAGAAAATATCATGGAAACTCAAGGTAGCTGTGATCTTGACAGCCTTCAGATGGGTTTGTCATGTATTGTTTACAAATGCACAATCTGCTTCAGCAGATGACAAGGTGGGTAAAGATAACTGAGAATATCCTTTGTCTGCATCTGCACTGTGGTTCTGAGAGCTATAGATAATAACAGTGAAGCTGATATATATGGGTATGTCATTCTTCTCCACCATCATGGGGGTTCTCATCAGCCAACTGTCCCTCTGGAGTCTGTGCAGCAGCCATCGGAAATTGCCATTCTTGATGGGCTTACTGATTACAGTCTGATTGCTCTTTCATTTGACCCTGCCTTCATCTCTGTATGAATGTCAAGAGGAATCCACCAATTGTGATGAGCATGTTAGATGCATGAACTAATAATATGGGAAAAGTCAGAAACAGAGCAGCTTATCAGTAATACTGAGTCCTGAGCCCTTGCATCAATCAAAATGAAGTAACATATGTGCAATACAGACTTCACAAGGTGGCTTTCCTGAATAAGGAGCTCTGAGATATATAATATTATCTAGATGTATGATGCAGAATCAAAGTACTAATGTACGTTAGGAGAGTGAACTTCTGGCATGAATGCATCATCCCTTAACAAAGGAAGCTGCCCTTGAATATCATAGACTATGTACTTGCATACTTAGAATATAGTGTATAAATGTAGCAGCTCTGAAGCATTGTCTACCAGTATCAGTTCGGAAACATGTCCCAAATAGGCAAATCCAGATGAAACCTCTAAAGTTAGCATTTGCTTAGATTTTTTAAATGACACGGCAAGGAAACATTTAGTGTGAACAACATAATAGTTGTGATTTAGATTAGATTACATTACAGTGTGGAAACAGGCCCTTCGGCCCAACAAGTCCACACCGACCCGCCAAAGCGCAACCCACCCGTACCCCTACATTTAACCCTTACCTAACACTATGGGCAATTTATCATGGCCAATTCACCTGACCTGCACATCTTTGTGACTGTGGGAGGAAACCGGAGCACCCGGAGGAAACCCACGCAGACAGGGGGAGAACGTGCAAACTCCACACAGTCAGTCGCCTGAAGCGGGAATTGAACCCGGGTCTCTGGTGCTGTGAGGCAGCAGTGTTACCACTGTGCCACCGTGCCGCCCACAGATTGCTTGACGCCATATTTTTAAAAGAATGACCTGCCAATGAATGGCAATTTGTTGTCAGATGGGTGGCATTATAGAATCAGTGAATGCATAATTAATCCTAGCAGGGCCTCAAATTCAAACAATAATAACTCTTCCCAAGAAAAGAAAAATGATAACTTACTCCACCTACATTACACGCAGTGGTAGCTATTTTTGTCTTGTTATTATACAGTTGAATTTGAATTAAAGATGGCAAGGTTTCAACTTAGTTTCCTTGAGAGGGGTTTGGAGGCTCCAGCTGAGATTTAGAATGACCTCCCCATTCCTCATATCCTCTTTGGGTTACTGTACCTGTGTCTCTGATGACCTTACTGCCTTCTCCCAATTTTCATTCATTCTCTTTATATAATGCTAAGGTCCCAACTTTATCTCGAGCCCATGGCTTTGCGAATTGCTAAGTGCTTGTTGGCCACATGCTCTCCTCATTTGGGGAGAACGTGACAATTATTTGTGAACGTTTCAACTCCTGAAGCTATCCATCCATTTCCATGCTGTATGTGATTCCAAGTTCCATCTTGAATTGCCCCATTTTGTTATAATCATTCCCTCAGTAACCCAGTCCAATAAACCCCAATCCCAGGTTTGAGCTTCCCAGAACTCCACACGCAGTTCCCCGATGAACTCCCTGATCATTAATGTCCAAACTCCTAGGACTGACTATGACTCACCCACTGGATTGAATCGGCAGACTAGCCCTGACTGAGTTTGCACCAATCCACATGCACCAGCCCTGACCTGATGTCTTCACAGTACCCTACATGTAATTTCCAAATTGATTTCATTTGACCTGCAGAACTGACCAGTGTCAAAGCTCCAAACTGCAAAGACCTGGGGTGGAGTAGGGACATATTCACAAAGAGGGTGGCTCATGTGTGGAATGAACTACCAGAGGAAGTAGTGGAAGCAGGTACAGTTACAATATTTAAAAGATATTTGGCCACGTGCATGAATAGGAAAGATTTAGATGGATACGGGCCAAATGCAGGCAAATGAGATTGATTTAGTTTAAGAAACTTGACTCTATGAATCAAAATGGATCTCCAAACTCTGACATGAACAAATACCTCACTGACTGTGCTGAACCTCCTGGACTAGATGGGAGACTGCCTTGACACCACCAAGGACTAGTTTCCTTTGACTTTCAGACATGGCCATTTGGTTGAAACAAATGCAGTGTGTTTGCCATAGAAACTGCAGGTACAAAGTGTAGGTGCAGCAACCTCTCCAGCCCCTTGACTAGGAGGTAGTGAGGACTGTAGATGCTGGAAAGTCAGAGCTGATAAAGTGTAGAGCTGGAAAAAGCACAGCTGGTCAAGCAGCATCAGAGGAGCAGAGGAGTCGATATTTCAGGTTGGAACCTTTCGTCAGGATTGTCAACTCCCTGCTCCTCTGATGCTCCTTCACCCCCTTGACTGTTCAGTGCTCTAAACTGTGACAAGCTGCCTGTCTGTCCCTCTGCGCTGTTAAGCAATACAAGCCACAGAGGCAAGCAGCTTTCAAGTAAGTGCAAAGTAAATGTGTGTTGAAACTTTATTGCTGGAACAGCACAGCAGGTCAGGCAGCATCCAGGGAACAGGAGATTCGACGTTTCGGGCACAGGCCCTTCTTCAGGGCCTGTGCCCGAAACGTCGAATCTCCTGTTCCCTGGATGCTGCCTGACCTGCTGTGCTGTTCCAGCAATAAAGTTTCAACTTTGATCTCCAGCATCTGCAGACCTCACTTTCTCCTCAAAGTAAATGTGTGCAAAGGCAATAAGCTAAGACCTATAAGATGCACCTTGTGTAGATATATCCCTGTGGGCAAAACTACCTGGCAGAAGAATGCAAGTCCCTGAGCTCCAAAATGAAGTTGAAGTGATCATTGAATTGATCCAAAAACAGCCTTGCTGATGTGGTGAGGCTACTGGTTCAGCAATATCTATTTGCTCTGACGAAATCGTGGAAGGGTCAGTGTCCATTGACCATATAGTGACATTGGTGTGAAAATAGGGATGGCTGAAAGCTCAGGGAAGCAAACAATGAGCTGCTGCCAACAGGTTATCACACTGATTTTCATATTGGCAATTGGTACCATATAACTTCTTGAAGAATGAGATGATAATTTAGAACTGTATAGAGATGAAGGAAATTTGCCAAATATTGAGACGCAAATGCATAGAAATAAGGTAGTCTGTACTGAATCCCAATGTTCAGAACTCAATGCTTAAATTCCAAGGGAAAATTGGAAACTTTTCTCAACATTGAGAATCTAATATTTCTATTTTCACAATGTTTTGCTAACTTTATTATCACTGCCCATATCACTTGTGGGAGAATAAGATTCTGCCCAATGTTTAGAACATAGAACATAGAACAATACAGCACAGAACAGGCCCTTCGGCCCACGATGTTGTGCCGAACATTTGTCCTAGCTTAAGCACCCATCCATGTACCTATCCAGTTGCTGCTTAAAGGTCGCCAATGATTCTGACGCTGCCACTCCCACAGGCAGCGCATTCCATGCCCCCACCACTCTCTGGGTAAAGAACCTACCCCTGACCTTTCACCCTTCACCTTAAATTTATGTCCCCTTGTAACACTCTGCAATTTTTCTCTTTGCAGTTTCTCTTTGCAATTTTAGTAGGATGTGTTTAAAGTAAATGACAGTGAAAATGGAAACAGAAAACTTCATTATAATTAGTAAATGACCGACCCCCCGCTTGACCGACCTTGACTCTAACTCCCTGAAAACTGATTTTGAACAGTTCCAGAATATTTTAATTTTAACCTGTGACATGACCAATTTTTGGGAGTTAGAATGCAATCCAATCAATCGTCAGACCCAGAAATCCATTGGACATGCAGTAAAACAGACAAATCCCTCTGATCTGAGTGTCTGCAGCTCATTGTTCCTTTGAATAGAGTTTCCATTCATGGGAGCCAATTTGTGAAGCCAACCGTATGAGGCTTTGCTCAGTGGCTTAGCACAGTGTGATTTTCAGCCTATTCCTTTAAAATCGCATTGGACTCCTACTTGCATCCCAGGAAAATTTGAATCTTCCGAATTTACACAAATTATATACATTTAATTTCAAACATTTGATCTGCATTACAGGTTCATTTTTAGTTTTGATATCGGAATAGTTTGGAACAGGATTGTTTTTCTGTTTCCAATTAATATGTTTGGCACCTGAATCAGCGTCAAGTTAAAATGGCAGTAAGCAGAGGTTTGGCAGTAGCAGAAGATAAAGTCAATTTGTTGTTTTAAACCTAGCTGCCCTGTGCCTGGTGGGTCAGCCGCCACAAAATTTTACTTGGTAAGTTTTATTTTGAAACTTGCTTATTTATGAATACAGTAAGCTGCAACTGATCCAACAATGATCCCTGAGATATCCCACTGAACATTGTCTTCTATAAATTATTCAGCTCCACTTACAAGCTCTGCTGTCAAACAGCATTCTACCCATTTCAAAAGCATTCCATGTGTACCATTTAGAACAGGTTTAAGACCAACTGGGAAAGTAAATAAATACTGATTATGTAATGCTGTTTAGAGAACCCAATATAAATTGTTGCTCTGCTTGTTATAGAATTGAAAGAGAACATTCAATAACCCAATTTGCCTCGAGGTAATAAAACATACACAGTCACTTGACCAACCTTCTGTCAATAGTTCATAAAGGCCTCTGATGCATTTAATGTTTGTTAAACATAGACTGTATTTGATCAAAAATCAAAGGTAAACACTTGTTCAGTGGAGATGTGTGTTATCAATTAACAAAGGCTCAAGGTTTCTAACCTGCATGCCAGAATACAATAATGATAACACTTGATACCATGGGCTTGGAACACTGACAACATCACCATCCTTTATAATTTCACGGTAACTCTTAACAGTATGTGTAATTCTAATGAAAAGATGTCTGCAAGTAAGGTGAGCTCTGGCCTCTGGCCACTTTTCTCATTTTGCTGGGCGGACTGACAATTTGTTGTGATAGGGAGCACATTCACTTGGTCAGAAAATAGCATGTACCGCAAGAAATATCATTAAAAGGAATAAGCGCTTACCTTTTGGACAAAAAGACCATAAAATACAGGAGCAGAAGTAGGGCATTCAGTTCACCGAGTCTGCTCCACTATTCAATGAAATCATGGCTAATCTGGTTTTCCCCAACTCTGCTTTTCTGCCTTTTACCCATAACCCTTGATGCCTTTACAGATTAAAAATCTATTTCAGTCTTGAATATATTTGATGATCCAGCCTTGACAGCCCTCAGTGGCAAATAATTCTACAGATTCTCTACCTTTCAGAGAGGAAGTTCCTCCTCACCTCTGTCTTAGATAAGTGACTTGTTACTCTGAGGTAATGCCCTCTGATCTTAGACCCCCAATCAGGGAAACAACCATTTTACATCTATTCTATCAAGTCACCTAAGAATCTTGAATGTTTCAATAAGCTGCCTTTTATTCTTCCAAATGCCAATGAGTACAGGTCCAACCTACTCAGCCCCTCCTCATAAGACAGATCTACTAGAGCCAGGATCAACTAGTAAACCTTCTCGCAATTGCATCCACTGCCAGTACGCCTTTGCTTAGACAATGGTATAAAAATCATTCTTAGTAGTGCTTTGTATTGTTTTAGCAAGGGTTTCTCATTTCATTTGCCTTCCTATTACCCGCTGAAGTTGAGTGCTTTTTTTTGTGATTTATGCATGAGGACACCCAAATTCCTCTGTTCCATAGCTTCTGCAATCTTCTTCCATTTGAATAATATTCAGCTCTCTACTCTTCCTGACAAACTGCATAACCGTACCTTTTCCCACAGTATATTCCGTCTACTAAGACCTTGCCATTTACTAAATCTAGGAGAAAGTGAGGACAACAGATGCTGGAGATCAGAGCTGAAAAATGTGTTGCTGGAAAAGCGCAGCAGGTCAGGCAGCATACAAGGAGCAGGAGAATTGACGTTTCGGGCCTGACCTGCTGTGCTTTTCCAGCAACACATTTTTTGGCATTTACTAAACCTGCCCACATTCCTCCACAGTCTCTTTGAACTATTCTTGTCACTTGCCTTCCTGTCTATTATTATGTCATCCATAAATCTAGCTGAACTAAATTCAATTGCGTCATCCATGTCATTAATATATATTGTAAATGATCGTAATCCCAGCACTGATCCCTATGGCACACCACTGGGCATAGGTTGCCATCCTGAAAATCCCCCCACTTCTCCCAAATCTCTGTCTTCTATTAGTAAGCCAATCCTCTATCCATGTGAATAAGTTATTTCCAATACTATTGGCTCCTGTCGTCTTAAGGAGTGGTACCTTATCAAACACCTCTGGAAGTGCAAATATATTAATCCACTGTTTCCCCTTTATCTAAAATAAAGCAAGACATCTAATCTAATTATTTATCTTACTTGTTACCTCCTCATAGAATGCTAATAAATTTTTCAGGCATGATTTCCATTCAGTGAAGTCATGCTAACCCTGCTTGATCACATCTTCTATTTCTAATTGCTCTGTTAGTACTTTGGCCATTTTCCAATCCTCTGGTACTTTACTAGAACCTGGGAAGATTATGAACAGTGCACCCATTATCTTTGCAGCTCCATTTTTGAATATCCTAGGATACATCTCACTAGGTCCAAGGAACTTATCAGTCTTTAACCCCATTAGTTTCCCCAGCAGTTTTGTATTTTTTAAAAAGTGTGAAGGCAAAATTGCCATAGTCTTACCAGACCATCTGGCTGGTCTCTCATAAAAAAGAGAGACAACTGGTGATGGTTTAAAAACTAAAAGACCTGCAGGTGCTGTAAATCAGAAACAAAAACAGAAGCTCAGCAGGTCTGGCAGAATCTGTGAAGGGAAACCAGTGTTAATCTTTTGGGTCTGGTGACCCTTCCTCAGAACTTATGGTAGCTAGGAAAATGGTGGTGTACAGAGGAACCTCAATTATCTGGCATTCGATTATCCGAATATCAGATTATCCAGCAAGAAGCTCAGTTAAACGATATTATCCATCATTTGATTATCTAGAATTCGATTAACTGAACAAAATACTCCCCGCACGAGTCCTTCGGATAATTGAGTTTCCTCTCTATATGCAGAAGTAAGGGTTGGGGGATGGGGTGGGGTTTGGTATGGAATAAATGATAGGTGGGGATAGGGCCCAAAGAGAG
The DNA here is from genome assembly GCF_004010195.1 of Chiloscyllium plagiosum. Classification (NCBI taxonomy): domain Eukaryota; kingdom Metazoa; phylum Chordata; class Chondrichthyes; order Orectolobiformes; family Hemiscylliidae; genus Chiloscyllium; species Chiloscyllium plagiosum. The sequence continues at coordinate 34,565,203 of NC_057720.1, read as the reverse complement.
AGAGGAGCTGTTGAACAAACAAAGGAGTAGATAATGATCTGACTGGGAGGGTGAATAGCTATTAATGGAGACTGTTAGTGACTAACAATGGGTAGTGTGTAATGGCAGACTATGTGGTAACAAGGCCTGGTGTGTGGGGTTGCGGACATGGGAGAGTTCAGGCCCTAGAATTATTGAACTCAATATTGAGTCTAGAGGGCTGCAGGGTCCCCGAAAGGAAAGTAAGGCATTGTTCTTCCAGCTTGCGCTTAGCTTTGCTGGAACTTTGCAGCAGACCTCAGAGAGATGTTGGTCAGGGATCAGGGTGGCGTGTTAATGTTGCAGGCACCTGGAAGCTCAGGGTCTTTTTTGCAGAAAGAATGTAGATGTTCTGCGAAGCTGTCACCCAGCCATACACTATATTTCCCCAATGTAGAGGAAACCACATCGTGAGCTGTGAATGCAGTAGACTGCAGTAGGCGGTTTAACCTAAGTTCACCACAGCCGAAAATGTGTTGCTGGAAAAGCGCAGCAGGTCAGGCAGCATCCAAGGAACGGGAGAATCGACGTTTTGGGCATAAGCCCTTCTTCAGGAATGAGGAAAGTGTGTCCAGCAGGCTAAGATAAAAGGTAGGGAGAAGGGACTTGGGGGAGGGGCATTGGAAATGTGATAGGAAATGCGATCCCTTCCTCTTCCTGACCTCTCCGCCCCCACCCCACTCCGGCCTATCACCCTCACCTTGACCTCCTTCCACCACAGCGACACTGCCACCCCCCACCTTTTCCTCCGCTACATCGATGACTGTATCGGCGCTGCCTCATGCTCATCCACTTTACCAACACCTTCCACCCCGACCTCAAATTCACCTGGACCATCTCAGACTCCTCCCTCCCCTTCCTAGACCTTTCCATTTCTATCTCGGGCGACCGAATCAACATGGACATTTACTATAAACCAACCGACTCCCACAGCTACCTAGACTACACCTCCTCCCACCCTGCCCTCTGTAAAAACGCCATCCCATATTCCCAATTCCTTCGTCTCCGCCACATCTGCTCCCAGGAGGACCAGTTCCAATTCCATACAACCCAGATTGCCTCCTTCTCAAAGACCGCAATTTCCCCCAAGACGTGGTCGACGATGCCCTCCACCGCCTGACTGCGCTTTTCCAGCAACACATTTTCAGCTCTGATCTCCAGCATCTGCAGTCCTCACTTTCTCCTCTAAGTTCACCACATCAAGGGTGAGGGGAGAGGTTGAGAAGGAGAGTCCTTCATGGTAACTTTAGCAAACAATTCCAATAAATATATCACATGGAACTTTGTAAGATCAAAGATGTTGAATAATGCAGTTAACACTTGCTAATGTGCCAACCAATCAAATACAGTGACAGCATGATGACTGCGGTTACATTGAACTTGTATGAGTTAATCAGGCACTTGAGGACATCTATTTCTTATTTTTAGATTTACAATTTTGTTATACATAAATGTGAGTAGACAAACAGGTTTTTAAAAAGTACCAGAAATGAGGAAATGAAATATCTGGTGACTCATTAAAATCTATTTAGTCTAACGTCTCTTAGCAATTTAAATCAGGGAGCAAGCTATGTTAGATTAGAGTTTCAACAACTGATTGAACAGTAAAATGAGTATCAGCAGCACACTCAAATGTTCACTCAACCTCTGCGACACATCACAAACCATATTATAAGTAGGCAATACTCATAGCTATTACTACACTGCATACTTAAATTATTGCTTCAATTATCCCATTTAATAAGTTCTCCTTCGTTGTCAGCTTCATTCCAGTTACAGTTTATACCTTGCATTGCAGATATGACTTGGAGGTGCCAGTGTTGCACTGGAGTGGACAAAGTTGAAAATCACACAACACCAGGTTTATTTAGAAGCACTAGCTTTCTGAGCACCGCTCCTTCACCAAGTCGTTGTCTGGACACCCACAGCCACTAGCACACCTTGATATTCTACAGAACTTTCCTTGTTTGAAGAGCTGCTGGGGGAGGAGGAATCACCTTTGAAATTTGTTGCACAATCGAGTCTGAGAATTTCTTCAGAATTCCAAATGTTGCTGACAGCTACAGTTATCAATTGTGGAATGGTTGTCATGTTTTGAAGGCATGTTTTAAAACGCTACCCATTACTGTGTTGTGGCATGTATTTCATAGACATTGAATGATAAAGCGCACATATCATGAGCACTCACATACTGTTTGCCTTTGAATTTTAACAAAATAATGAGTTTAGGTCATAAGCAATTAATGAGTCAGTTGAAAAATTGACTGAGGATATTTTACTGCCTGAAGGTAAAATGTATTATTGTACATTCTCTGTCACTATTGTAACAAGTGGAGCAATGGTTTATATTAGTTTCTGAAAACTAGTCAATATTTATTTTTGTTTCCCCTTGGGCTTCTATTTATTGAAGAAATGCAACAGAGAATAAAGAACAAGGAAGGTCTGACAGGAAAGATGAACTTAGAATAGTGCACAGTAAAATTTTTCAGCCTCAATTAAGGAGAATGAAATTGGGTCTGCCAAGTCTCATTCATTTATTACATGCTTGATGGGCATCTTATTTTTCATTGTGTTTCAATGTTAAATAATCACCAGGTTGATTTTTCCAATGAGTCAACAATGTTGTAACTGTCTATCTCTAAACAATCTGAACCTTTCCAGTGTTCTGGCCTTAGCAGGATGAGAGCAGTAAGTCTGTTCTAAATTAGTGACTTCATAAAAGAATATAACAACTTCTCATGACTTATATTTGAGTCCATGGAACTCTGCTGGATGCTGTAATAAAAATTGCTGGATCTTTAATAAAAGCTGCAGAGTTCTCCTATTTAGCTGTCAGTGCTCCTGCTTCTTTGTTCTTAAATCATACTCCTGATGTATAAATCTTTTGCCTACAATGTCCACATATAACTAAACATAGGAATTGGAGATTTGCAAAACATAACAAAATAATTATTAAGCATTATATATAACTGGTTTCTATTTATGTGTGCCATATATGTAAATTAAAAATATTGGTAATGGTGTTTAATATTTTCAGTATGTTAACAAAATGCCTTGCCATAAATCTGCCAAGTACATTTAGCTGTAAACAAGACTCTTGTTTCATATAAAATGATCACTATTCAGCAATGATGCAATCAGGAAGGCTATTAGGATTTGTAAGCAATCCACCAATTTAAGACCATATATAAGTATATTAAAGAATAGCAAATGGTGATATAAACTTACCAGGGAATTGTGGTAGAGTTTAGATTAGATTAGATTCCCTACAGTGTGGAAACAGGCCCTTCAGCCCAACCAGTGCACACCGATACTCTGAAGAGTAACCCACCCAGACTAATGCACCTAACACTATGGGCAATTTAGCATGGCCAGTTCACCTGACCTGCACATCTTTGGAATGTGGGAGGAAACCGGAGCACCGGAGGAAACCCATGCAGACACGGGAAGAATGTGCAAACTCCACACAGACAGTTACCCGAGGTTGGAATCGGACTTGGGTCCCTGGTGCTGTGAGGCAGCAGTGCTAACCACTGAGCCACCATGCCGCCCAAACTCTCATCAGATCTCTTCCAGCAAAGGTCAACAACTTTTATTCAGGTGAGGTATAGGTAGGAACATAGCAACAGGAATAGAACATGAGCCTCTTTTGCTATTCAGTTAGGTCATATTTCATCTGCAACCTAACTCTACAAGATTATCAAGAGAACTGATAAAATCTGACCAAGAGCTAATTAAATATTAGCAAATTCCAATTAATTTGACAGGGGAATCTCCCAGCTGTCCATGGAAACTGAGACAGGACAAGGGTAATTTTTCACGTTTGGATGGACAACCAATGTCACACCCCTAAAGATGGAATATCTTAGGCAATCTACTGGCAATGGGTTGGGTCACTAATTCTCCCAGATTGTCCTGGATCTCCAAGAACATTAATCTGCTGGACACTGCTGTGCAACCAATGTGTAATAATCCTAAGGGCATTAAAAAGATTTGTGTTCATTTTAGACTTTCTGTGAAATTTTAATGTACATGGCATGAAAGTATTGAGAATGAGTAAGAAAGATTGTTTGACAAGGCAAAACAACAAGGCTCCAGAAATATGGTCAAGCAGAGTTGGTAACGATAAAGGCTTGGCGAGTATGGAGTGGTGTGTTGTGGGAAATAGTCCAGGTAGTGAGAGAACACGGTCTATGCAGAGGGACACAGTAGCAGGAGTATGTTATTCAGCCCATGGAACCTTCTCCACCATTCAATATCAACATGGCTAATCACCCCCTTCAGTGCCTCTTCCTCACACTTACACTAGATATGTTCTTTGTATTTAGAAATCTCAGTTTCGACTTAAAATATACTCAATGGCTGAGTTTTCACAGCTCTCTGGGGTAAAGAATTCCAAAGATCTACAATTTTCTGAGGAATAAAAAAGTTATTTTTTGTTTCAATACTAAGAAGTTTTCCCCTTACTTTAAAAAATGTCATGGGTTTTAGACTCCTCAAACAAGGGAAACCTCTATCCTTATGTGTATTTTATGATGACCTTTCATTCTTCAAAACTGGTGGATACAGGCCCATTTCCCACAATTTATCTTCACAGGGTAGTCCCAGCATCCCAAGACCAAGTCTGATTAATCCCTCCATGACAATAATACCCTTCCAAAGATGAGGGGACCAAAACTGTACAATATTCCACCTATGGTCTAATCAGGTTTTTCCACAATTGAAACAATATTTGCTACTCCTGTACTGAAATCCTCTTGCAGTAAGGCTATCATACCATTAGCCTTCCTAATTACTTTCTGCATCTGCATGTTAGCCTTCAATCACTTATAAAAAAGGACACCCATACATCTGCATTTTGCAATCTCCTACCATTTAAGAAATATACTGCATGTCTGTTCCTCTGGCCAAAGTGGTAAGCCTTCCATTTTTCCAAATTATTAAGCCTGTCCAAATCCTCTTGAAACTGTTTTACGTCTCACAACACATTCCCAACTAGTTTTGAGGCATCCATGAAATTAGGAATATTATGTTTGGTCCCCACATTCCAAATCTTTGATAGATTGTGAAAAACAGGGGCCCAAGTACTGAACTTTGTGGTATCTTCCTCAGCACAGCCTGCCAATTTGAGAATCATCTATTTATTTCAACTCCCAGATTTTGCTCCACTTTCCAATTCTCAATCCATACCATTATGTCATCCCCTGTTCCAGGTACTCAAATTTTGCTAGATAATTTTCTGAGGAGATCTTTATCAATGGCTCACCAGCAACAAAGGCTCTGTCTGGTTCTGCGGTGCCTCAAGGGCCACTCCTTTTTATGTTAGTAAATGAAAACATAAGCCTGAGGGCTCCGCTTCAAGTAACATCCAATTGATATCAGATAGAGCTTTGTAGGAGTCGTATCACCAAGTACTAATGTAAACAGTAAGTGGAATTCTAATTACACCATGAAATCTTAATCTGCTGTGTGACTCCCGGGGACCCTCTGGTGCCTCCTGCCTTAGAGAATAGGAACAGAAAGACATGTTACTGCCAAGTATTGCAGAGCTACTTTCTGTCCATTTCTGTCAGGTTGGAACTCTCAAAAGTTGCTGCCAATGTTCAAATGGCTATATCAATGATTGTTTTAGTTTTGATATGAGAAACCAAGTTTATGTGACAATGAACCGCTAAATAGGAAGAGAAATGAAACAGCATAACACAATTAAATTTCTGATCAGTCATTTTTACCAATCTATTCAACTTTTACTTTAAGGCCCAGTTCAACTCTCCAGATGAACAATTTGTCTGAGTAATGGTGATTCAGGTCAATACCAATTTGCACCAGATTTCATCATTAACAGGGAAAAAAAAACCTCTGTAAATTGTAAACACTCTTATTCTTCAACAAATGGCACAGAAAAGATCACAAATCCGTTACTATGTGACTTAAATTATACCCATCCAAAACCTTCAAATACATTCATGAACACTCATTCCTGAATAAGATAATTTGACATAGATACTACAGGTGGAAAAGTAAAGGCTGGGAAAACAAAATTCTGAATATCAAAAATCCTGTCCACAAGGTAGAGAGTTATTTCTCTTAGTCATTTTGATTTTAGTAAAAATGACAAGCTATTAGGATATATGAAATTCGGATCATAGGAGTAGAAGTAGATCATTCAGCCTTCAAATCTGTTCCACCAGTTAATGAGATCATCGCTGATCTGTGGACTAACATCATATACCTGGCTTTGGCCCATATCCTTTAATATCTTTGCTTAAGAAAAAATTATCTATCTCTGACTTAAAATTAACAATGTATCCTGAATCCACTGTCTTTTGTAGAAGAGTAGTCCAAACATCTACCATCCTTTATGTATAGAGTATATAGAGTTGCCTGTAGAGGAAAGGTCTTTTGTTGATTTGTATTGGATGTATCTCATCCTTTTTCTGCATTAGAATTATTTCTTTTAAGCTGGTTGGTTTTTTTGCCATTTCACTCACACAGAGAGAAATAGGGAAACAGATGCTGTCTATTTCCCCAACTAGATGTTTCTGGCTGACTACTCCCACAGGTTTATAGAAAACTTCAGCCTGTCAGTCACAAGGCTGTCATAAGATAGTTTGTCCTGAACTCAAAAACTGCTAGTGCCACTCTGGCTCAATGATGTTGTTATCTCACTGCTCCATAAACAGCAATGTTTTTATACAGCTGCAAACATATCACACAATTTCACTTAATGTTTTCAAGCTGCAAAACTCCTCAGGTGTTTCAGTTTTATATCAGTGTCCAACTTCCATTCCAATTATTGTCCAAAAAGAAAAAATCATAAACCCTTATGTTACAAAAGCAATTTTTTGCCTTTATTCTGCCAGATCCCATTAGATTAGATTACTTACAGTATGGAAACAGGCCCTTCAGCCCAACAAGTCCACACTGACCCGCAACCCACCCAGACCCATTCCCCTACATTTACCCCTTCACCTAACACTACGGGCAATTTAGCATAGCCAATTCACCTAACCTGCATATTTTTGGATTGTGGGAGGAAACCGGAGCAAACCCATGCAGACAAGGGAAGAATGTGTTGCCTGAGGCGGGAATTGAACCCAGTTCTCTGACACTGTGAGGCAGCAGTGCTAACCACTCATTAAGTATTGCCACTCCATTAATTTTTACCTGTGCACAATTCCCCACTTTTGCACTTTTGTTTTCAATTCTGAATCTTGAATTGCAAATAATTATGCAGATGATCAACTAAAATATCTGTCAGATGATTATGGCTAGGATCTTCCCATTTTTGGGCTATTCCATAAGCAGGAAAGGTGAGAAAGCCCATTGGATCTTTAGGTGGACAGGCAGTATGGAATTTTCTGCTGGAATTAGGACCCAGAACAAGACATTCCCCACCACCCACAATTGACTAACCAATCAGAGGCCATCAGCACCAGAACTGAGCAGTGCCACAACAGAGTAGAAAGTGATGAAAGGTTTATGCCCAAAATGTTGATTCTCCTGCTCCTCTGATGTTGCCTGACCTGCTGTGCTTTTCCAGCACCACACTCTCGACAATGCCACAACAGAGCCATGACTAATGCTGGGTCACCAAGATTTCCACAATGAAGGATTGCCAGGAAAAAGCTAAATGGGTTTGTCTTCTGTGTGGGGAAAGATGTGGAGGGGGGATGCAGGGGACTTAGAAACAAAGACAGCAATCACGATCAGTGACTACCTGCCTGCCCTATCTGCAGTCCCTCGATCATTTAAATGATTGCAGATCAAGGGACCAGCCCCTACATCCCCTACAAGCTCAGTGACCCACTCCAAGAACAACAGACTGGCAGCCTGTCTGTACTGGTTACCTAGCTGGGTAAGTCAATTCCACCTGGGGCTGAAATAACTGTAGCCCTGGCAGAATTACACCTTTAAGCAGAAATTACTTGTCAATATAAGGATCTCAATTTGCCACAAGAAGGGCAGGAAGGTGAAACTTAATTGACCTTCTCACCCAAGAGTTAAATCAGGCAATGATAGAAAGAACATAGAACAATACAGTACAGGAACCAGCCCCTTGGCCCACCATGTCTGCACTAACTGTGATGCCATTTGAAACTAATTCCATCTGACTGCACGTGGCCCATATCCCTCTATTCCTTGCCTGCTCAGATATCTGAATAAATGCTTCTTGAACTTTTGCTAATGTATCTTCTTCTACCAACTCCTCTGGCAGTGTGTTCCAGGTGCCTACTACCCTCTGTGTAAAAGACTTCCCTCACACAATTCCTTTAAACTTTTCCCTCTCACCTTAAAGCTATGCCTCCTAGTATTTAACATCTATATCTTGGGAAAAGATTCTGACTAAACACCCTATCTATGCCTCTCATAATTTTATATACTTCTATCAGATCACCCCCCCCCCCCCCCCCCCCCCCCCCCCCCCAGGCTTCAGCACTGTAAATGAAAACATTTCCAAGTTTGTCCAATCTTAATGGAATATGTACAATCCTGGTCACCCTTCTATCGGAAGGATGTTGTTAAGTTTGAGAGGGTGCAGAAGAGATTGACTAGGGTGTTACCAGGATTGGAGAACGTGAGCTATATGGAGAGGCTGGATATGCTGAGACTGTTTTCCCCGGAGTGTCAGAGGCTGAAGGGTGACCTTATTGAGGTTTATGAAATCATGAGGGTCATGGATGGGGTGGAAAATCAGGTATTATTGCCTTGGATGGGGTGTCCAAAACTAGCCGGCATGGGCTTAAGATGAGACCAGAATGATTTAAAAAGGACCTGAGAGGTAACTTTTTCATGCATATGGTGATGCATGTATGGAACGAGCTGCCAGATGAAGTGATGTAGGCAGGTACAGTTACAATAGTTGAAAAGCATTAGGATGGGTACATGAATAGAAAGTGTTTACAGGGATATGGGCCAAATGCTGGCAAATGGGACGAGGTCATTTTGGGATGCATGGTTGATGCAGATGAGTTGGATCAAAGTGTCTGTTTCTGTGCTGTATGACTCTCTCACCCTCTTTGACTCTCCTTATAGCTAATACACTCCAATCAAGACAACATACTGGTAGACCTCTTTTAGACCATCTATAAAGACTCCACATCATTCCTCTGTTGTGGTGATCAGGACTACTCACAATACTCTAAATGTGGTCTAACTAAAGCCTTATACAGATGCAACATGACTTGCCAACTTTCATACTTAGTGCTCTGCCCTATGAAGGTATGCATTCTATATCATTTTATTCACTTGTGTTGCCACTTTCAGGGAGCTATGGACTTGGACTTGAAGATCCCTCTTTAATTCAATGCTCCTATGGGTCCTGCCATTTACTATATGTTTCCCTCTTGCTTTTGAACTCCCAAAACGGATCACCCTTTACTTGTCTGGAGTAAACTCCATCTGCCATTTCTCTGCCCAACTTGTCAATTGATCTATATCTTTTGACAACTTTCCTGACTGTAACTCCACCAACTTTCATATCATCTGTAAACTTACTTATCTACATTTTTTTCTCAATTATTTGTATACATTACAAACAACTGAGGTCCCAACACTGATCATTGTGGAATACTACTGGTTACAGAACCCCACTTTGAAAAACACTTCTCCATAATTACCCTCTGTCTTCTATTACAAAGTTGGATTTTGTATCCAAATTAGCAATCAATAATGGATTCTATGTGACTTGATCTTCTGGATTTAGTGAGGGATCTTGTTCAATGTTTTACTGAAATCAATATAGACAACATTGGCTTTCCAAATGCTCACTTTTACTGGTCATGCAGTGTCTGTGTTTTCCAAATTTTAATCTTTGCTTTTTTTTCAAGTGCCAGATCATAGTTAAGAGCAAGTCTGATAGTACGATGTTGATGTCTTACCTGTATGATTTCCCTGCATCTGCAGAATATGACACTACCATCACTAGCAGCATCTCAATTTCTCTGTCCTCATCTGCAGTCCTCACTTTCTCCTATTTCTTTCCTCATCTACCTCTTTGGAAATCCTTTTGATCCTACTAGGAGGGGCAGATATAGCATAATGGGGCATCATAATGGCTCAATGGTTGACATTGCTGATTCACAGTGCAAGAGACGTTGGTTCGATTCCAGCCTCAGGTGGCTGTCTGTATGGAGTTTGCATGTTCTCCCTGTGTCTGCGTAGGTTTCCTTTGGGTGTTCTGGTTTCCTCCCACAGTCCAAAGATGTGCCGATTAGGTGGTTTGACCATTGAAATAACTCCACAGAGGCCGGTATCCCATCAGCAAGTCAGCTTTTATTTACCTTGACACTGATCCAGTCTCTCAGAGCTAGTTCTCAGAGTAAAGAGAACCTCACACTCCTGTTCATGTCTGTCAGATAGAGCTCCCTAATTGGACCAGATTAACAGTCCCAATCAGGAAACTCATATTCTATGAGATACACCTGGCTGACCTTGTTATAATCACTAGAGCCATGCACAATTGTCCATAGTGTCGAGGGATATGCAGGTTAGATGGATTAGCCATGGTGAATGTTGTGCTACAGGGATAAGTGTGGGTCTGGGTGAAATATTTTTCAGAGGGTTAGCTCTTTGGGCTGAATATATAGGGATTCTATGATTACCTTGAGACACCATCCTGAAGCATCTATCTTCTTGCTATATATCAACTGCTGACTGCTCCTTACACAGGGAACTTTGTGAGGGCAGACACAACGGTGTTCACACTTTAGGTAATTGATTTGGACTTAAGAACCAGAAGTATAGCTTCAGATTCTGGAGAGTATATTAAATTGGTTGATGTATCGAATTCAGAGGTCTGTGAAAATATGGGAAGGAATAATAACTTGTAGAATTGGTGTGTAATCAGGAAATTAGTGTTGATGTGAGGTTGTATATTTGATGGAAAGAATGAAGAGTCCATATTTTGAAACTACATACCTAAGTAAAGTAGCAGAACTGAGGCATCTGGGAATACAGATACACAAAACACTAACAATAATGACAAATATAAACACATGCATATTTTACTGTTTTGACCAGGTGCTGGACAGCAGTAACACTATACAACACTTCTTTGTGTATTTTATAACAAAATACAAGTGACACTAAATATATCAGATCAAAAGAAAAATTGCACAAGGAGCAAGCATCAGCCACTTTGCCCTGTGAGCCTGCTCCACCATTCAATAATGTCATGGACCATCTAACTTAATTCTTAACTCTATGCTCCTGCACACCCGTGATAATCTTTTATCCCTTTGGTAATCAAGAAGCTATCTACAACAAATACAGATGTTGCTGGAAACGTTCAGCAGATCTGGCAGCAACTGTGAAGAGAAATCAGAGTTAACATTTCGCATCCGGTGACCCTTCCTCAGAATAAAGGAAGGGCCACCAGACCCAAAATTTTAACTCTGATTTCTCTTCACAGATGCTGCCAGATCTGCTTAGCTTACCCAGCAACTTCTGTTTTTGTTTCTGATTCACAACATCCACAGTTCTTTTAAGAAGCTATCAATCTTTTGCTTAAAAATGCATAAAGATTCTACATCCACTACCTTTAAAGAATATTAGAACTCAGAACAGGATGAGTAATTCAGCCCCTCAAGCCTGGTCTCCTGTACAATCATACAGCCTCAAGTCCACATTTCTGCATGACCCCCATAACCATTATCTCCTTACATGCATTCAATGTTCCGCCATCCACCACACTCTGGGGTCGTGAATTCTACAGGTTCATGACGCTTTCAAACAAGGAGTTTTTCCTCGTCCTTGTTTTAAATCTGCCACTTGTTAGCCTAAATCTCTGATCTCTCATTCTAGATTAGATTAGATTAGATTACTTACAGTGTGGAAACAGGCCCTTCGGCAACAAGGAGTTTTTCCTCGTCCTTGTTTTAAATCTGCCACTTGTTAGCCTAAATCTCTGATCTCTCATTCTAGATTGCCCCACAAGGAGAAACATCCACTCTTCATTTATTTTTTCAATCCATTTTAGCATCTTACACACATGAATTACATCTCCTCTCTCATCCTTGGAAACTCGAGCAGTATAGATCTAAACTATTCATTCTCTCCTTATAAGACAAGCCTTTTGTCTCTTAGGAAGGAAATTCCTAAGATTCACAACTCCGGAAAAAAGAAAAATTCTCATCTCTGTCATAAATGGTGACCCTTTATTTTTAAACTATGACCCCTAGTTCAGGATTCTCCCACAAGAAGAAATATCCTTTCCACATCCACCTGGTCAAATCCCCTCAGGACTTTATGCTTCAATTAAGTCAACTCTGATTCTTCTAAACTCCAGAGAATAGAGCCTAGTTTACGAGGCTTTCCTCATATGGTAAACTGCTAATTCTAGGTATTAGATAATAAAACGTTTTTGAACTATTTCCAACGAATCAGCATCCTTTCAATGCTATCCTGCAAATGTGCTGTAGCACTAAAGCATAAAGCCCCATAGAGGTCTTCAGCACAGAAAAAGGCCCTTTCGCCCATCATGACTGCCCTAATCAGAAGAAAACATCTAAGAATTCTAATCGCATTTTCCAGCACTTGGCCTTGTCTCCTTGCCACCACAAATGTGATTCCCACCACTCTCTGGCTGAAACAAATTTCCTCACATCCTGTAGTGATTGGAACCAGGTCAATATTGTTGGCTATGAGATCCTTGATTGGCCCAAGGTAACAACCCAATCAGGAAGCCCTGACTGACCAATATAAATAGGGGAATATGAATACAGTTCGCTGCACCCATTGGTTTTTCACTGTGTCCTACACCTGTACACACACGACATGGCTGCTGGGAAATTGGGTATTACTGCTGTTTGGTAGTGTGGGGGTTTATACAAAAACCTTTTTAAAAAAGAAAAATATATAACTAGGAGATTAGAAAAAAAAGAAAAAATAGGAATATAACTAGGAGAGTAGAACCTCCTCAGAAAAAAAAGTATATAAACAGAGGAATATGAATAAAGTTCTCTGCACTCATTGTTGCTTCGCTGTGTCCTACACCAACACGCACACGACATGGTTGCTGGGGAGAAATAAGCACTACTGCTGTAAAAAAAATAAGCAGGAGATTTCCTCAGTTCAGGGGACTGACTCCAAGCTGCCTGGCCACACCCGTGTACTGTGCACTAGTAAATAAAGGATGATGGGATACCGGCCTTTGTGCAGTTATTTTACTTTTTAAGCTTCTTGCTCCATATTCTTGGGTTCAGGATGCAAAGAGGAATGAGTCACTGGGAAGACTGCAGAATATGGATTAAATGCTTCAAAAGACCACAGAAATAAATAAATAAACAAACACAAACAGGGGATTCAAAATCTCCTCAGTTCAGGGACTGACTCTGAGCTGGCTGGCCACAGCCGTGTACTGTGCACATGTTAGTAAAGGGTGACTTGGTGATGGACTACTGGCCTCTGAACAATTATATCAGTTGCAACAGGAGAAAACAGTACATGCCTGAAAAACATCTGCTCTCAGCAGTCATCTTGGAGATGGGGTAAGCATTTCTGACATAATATCTTCATTTGGGAAGCTTGACTCATTCAATCCTGCCGTCAAAGAATGAGCTCAATGTGTGGAAAGGATGCAATTGTTTTATGGGCTAATGACATTGCTTTTCATCTGCCCCAATGAGTAATCCTTCTGACTGCTTGCAGATCTGCAGTATTTTTGTTTATTTGGGGATTAACTTTCCCCGAGACACTAGACACTAAAACCTTCAAGAGTTAATGGATTTCCTTCAAGAATATTACGATCTCAAAGCTCCTCTCAATCTGAGATGCTATCAGTTTTAGTCGGCTGTTCAAGAATCAGAGGAGTCCATATTGGGATTTTGATGAGGTTGAGATAACTGGCAGAGGCATATGATCTTGGATTAACCCGGAATGAGATGCTGAGAGACCATATGGTATGTGAGATTAATAATGTAATCATACAAAAGCACCTATTAGCTGAAGCCCAACTGGACTTCAAACAGGTACTACAACTGGCTTTGTCATTAGAAAATGCAGCAAGTGGAGCAAGTTAAAATGTTAGTGAGTTTTGAGAAGATTTGCAGCTCAGTTTGAGGATCTGGATGTAGGTTTGCTCGCTGAGCTGCAAGGTTCATTTTCAGACATTTCGTAACATCTTCAGTGAGCCTTCCTGACAAAGCACTGTTGGTGTTTCCTGCTTTCTATTTATATGTTTGGGTTTCCTTGAGTTGGAGACATAATTTCCTGTGGTGATGTTATTTCCTGTGGTAATGTCATTTCGTATCCTTTTTCTCAGGGTGTGGTAAATAGGATCCAAGAAAATGCAATGAACACATTGACTTGGATCCTATTTACCACCCCCGAGAAAAGAACAGGAAATGACATCATCATAAGAAATTCCATCACCAACCCAATGAAACCAAACATATAAATAGAAAGCAGGAAACGCCAGCAGTGCTTTGTTTAGAGGCTCACTGAAGATGTTACCTAGTACGGTGACGAAATGTCTAAAAATGAATCTTCTGGCTACAATGTTCTTCAGGATCTGGACCAACAAGCCATTGTAGTTGCTGCTGATATGCAGACGCGAGATAGCATAGGAATGCTACAAGACCTGACCTGAGTAAGAAAACTTGTAGGCTGGTGCCCAAGAGAGTGTTACATCCTCAAAAGTCCCCTTATATGTGAGTTGGAACAATTAAATTGCTTAGCAACATCCAAATCAGAACTAATTAAAATTAGTATTTAGTTCCATGGTCCTTAAGTTCTTATAGATACTGGAACAGAGGTATCTGTGATTGCAGAACTGTCTTTAGCAAGATTCTTTTGGGACTCCACCCCTTAAGTTTGTGCAAGACCACAGCCAGACTGAAAACGTACACAGGGGATCCATTGCAAGTTGAAGGTATGTCTTCAGTTCCAGTCTCCTAAGAGATGCAACAGATGCAGTTACTACTGATGGTACTAAGAGGTTCGGGCTCAAACTTATAGGGGCAGAATTGGTTGAGAAAGATTCACTTTGAATGGCTCAACAATTTTCAACAAGGAAATGGCTGTCGTAGTGAATTCCTAGTGAAATACACAGAAGTTTTTCTGTAAGAGCTATGGATTATCAAAGGGGCCAAAGCCAATTTACATGTAGACCAAAAGGCAATTCCGTGATTTTTGGAATTTGCGAAATGGGCAGGAGTGATCATACCGATTGTGAAGCCTAAAGGCTCAGTTCACCTTTGTGGGGATTTTAAGCCAATGGTAAACTGTTTCTCACAGCTGGATAAATATGCAATCCCTTGTATAGAGGACTTGCATGCAAAGTTGGTGAGAGGGGGCTGTCCTTCACGAAGATGGACATGAGCCACACCTACCTACAATTAGAGTCCTAGAGATGTACAGCACCCATTGGTCCAACTCGTCTATGCCGACCAGATATCCCAACCTAACCTAGCCCCATTTAGAGTCATGGAGTCATAGAGATGTACAGCACAGAAACAGACCCTTCAGTCCAATTCGTCCATGCTGACCACATATTCCCAACCCAATCTAGTCCCACCTGCCAGCACCCGGCCCATATCCCTCCAAACCCTTCCTATTCATATACCCATCCAGATACCTTTTAAATATTGCAATTGTACTCACTTCCACCACTTCCTCTCGCAGCTCATTCCATACACGTACCATCTTCTGAGTGAAAAAGCTGCCTCTTAGCTCTCTTTTATATCTTTCCTCTCTCATCCTAAACCTATACCCTCTAGTTTTGGACTCCCCAGCCCCAGGGAAAAGACTTTGCCTATCCATGCCCTTCATGATTTTGTAAACCTCTATAATGTGATCCCTCAGCCTCTGACGCTCCAGGGAAAACAGCCCTAGCTTATTCAACCTCTCCCTATAGCTCAAATGCTTCAACCCTAGCAACATTCTTGGGGTAAATCTTTTCTGTAACCTTTCAAGTTTCATAACATACTTCCGATATGAAGGAGACCAGAATTGCATGCAATATTCCACAAGTGGCCTAACCAACATCCTATACAGCCACAACACACTCATCCAACTCCTATACTCAATGCTCTGACCAATAAAAGAAAGCATACCTGCTTCACTATCGTATCTACCTGCAACTCTATTTTCAAGGGGCTATGAACCTGCACTCCAAGGTCTCTTTTCATCATTTATATAAATGATTTGTATGTGAATGTAAGAGGTATAGTTAGTAAGTTTGCAGATTACACCAAAATTGGAGTGTAGTAGACAATGAAGAAGGTTACCTCAGATTACAACGGGATCTTGATCAGATGGGCCAATGGGCTCAGGAGTGGCAGATGGCGTTTAATTTAGAAAAATCAGTACTTGGGGCTACGATGTTGTGGCCATAATGGAGACGTGGGTTTCACAGGGGCAGGAACGGTTGCTTGATGTTTTAGAACGTTTAGAAAGAACAGGAAGGGTGGAAAAAGAGGAGGGGGTGTAGCATTGCTAATCAGAGAATGCATCACAGCTACAGAAATGAATGTGTTTAGAACATAGAACATAGAACAATACAACACAGAACCTCCCTGGTTGAGGAAGGTTTAGCTACTGAGTCAGTATAGGTGGAAGTTAGAAACAGCAAGGGAATAGCCACCGCATTGGTGGTTTTCTACAGATCACCTAATAGCAGTAGAGAGATTGAAGATCTCACAGGCGGTCAGATTCTAGAAAAATGTAAAAGTAGCAGGGTTGTTGTTATGGGTGATTTCAACTTTCCCAATATCAACTGGAACCTCCTAAGTGCAGATGGTTTGGATGGAGCCGATTTTGTCAGGTGTGTTCAGGAGGGTTTCCTTACTCAGTATGTAGACAGACCGACGAGGGGAGAGGCCATTTTAGATTTGGTACTCTGCAACAAGCCAAGGCAGGTGTCAGATCTCGTGGTGGGAGAGCACTTTGCTGAAAGTGATCACAACTGCCTCACATCTAGCATAGCCTTGGAGAGTGAAAGGAGCAGCTACCAAGAGAAGATATTTAATTGGGGAAAGGGAAATTATGACGCTATCAAGCAGGAGTTGGGAAGTACAGACTAGGAGCAATTGTTCCACAGAAAGAGAACAGTAGACATGTGGAAACTATTTAAGGAGCAGTTGTTGCAAGTGATGCACAAATTTGTTCTTCTGAGACAGGTAAGAAGGGGTAAGATTAAGGAACCTTGGATGACGAGAACAGAGGAACTTCTCGTCAAAAGGAAGAAGGCAGCTTACGTAAGGTGGAGGAAGTAAATATCTAGCACAGCTTTAGAGGATTACAGGCTTGCTAGAAAGGAGCTCAGAAATGGACTGAGGAGAGCCAGGAGGGGGCACGAAAAAGGCTTGGCAAAAAGGATTAGGGAGAACCCAAAGGCATTTTACTCATAAGTGAGGAGTAAGAGAATGATCAGGGAGAAGGTAGGGCCGATCAGGGATAGCGGAGGGAACTTCTGCGTGGGGTCTGATAAGATAGGGGAAGCCCTAAATGAGTTTTTTTGCTTTGGTTTTCACCAAGGAAAGGGAACTTGTTGTAAATGAAAACATAGAGGAGCTGGGATACAGTCTTGACCAGATCAAGA
>NC_057720.1:34532673-34547051 GCF_004010195.1 Chiloscyllium plagiosum | reverse complement strand
GGCTAATGCCCGAAACGTCGATTCTCCTGTTCCCTAGATGCTGCCTGACCTGCTGCGCTTTTCCAGCAACACATTTCCATCTCTGATCTCCAGCATCTGCAGACCTCACTTTCTCCTCATAGTGTGATTAAAGGCAGTCAGCATGGCTTTGTAAGGGGCAGGTCATGTCTCACAAATCTTATTGAGTTCTTTGAGGAGATGTCAAGACAGGCCGATGACGGTCAAGCAGTGGATGTGGTGTATATGGACCTCAGCAAGGCATTTGATAGAGTTCCCCATGGTAGGCTCATTCATAAAGTCAGGAAGTATGGGATACAGGGAGATTTGGCTATCTGGATTCAGAACTGGCTGGCTGACAGAAGGCAGAGAGTGGGTGTAGATGGAAAGTATTCTGCCTGGAGGTCAGTGTTGAGAGGGGTCCCACAGGGCTCTGTTCTTGGGTCTCTGCTCTTTGTAGTTTTTATAAATGACTTGGATGAGGAGGTTGAGGGGTGGGTTAGTAAATTTGCAGATGACACAAAGGTTGGAGGTGTCGTCAATAGTATAGAGGGCTTCTGCAGGCTGCAGCGTGATATAGACAGGATGTAGAGCTGGGCTGAGAAATGGCAGATGGAGTTCAACCTGGATAAATGCGAAGTGATGCACTTTGGAAGGTCGAACTCGAATGCTGAATATAGGATTGTTGGCAGTGTGGAGGAACAGAGGGATCTGGGTGTGCAAGTACATAGATCCCTCAAAGTTGCCACCCAAGTGGATAGGGTTGTTAAGAAAGCATATGGTGTTTTGGCTTTCATTAATGGGGGATCGAGCTTTAGAGCCACAATGTTTTGCTGCAGCTTTACAAGTCCCTGGTGAGACCACACTTGGAGTAATGTGTCCAGTTCTGGTCACCCTATTATAGGAAAGAAGGTCGACCAGGTGCAAAGAAGGTTTACCAGGATGCTGACTGGAGGGCTTGCCTTATGAAGAAAGGTTGAATAGGCTCGGACTTTTCTCTCTGGAGTGAAGGAGGAAGCGAGGAGACCTGATCGAGGTGTACAAAATAATGAGAGGAATAGATAGAGTCAATAGCCAGAGACTTTTCCCCGGGGCAGAATTGACTGGCACAAGAAGTCATAGTTTGAAGATATTAGGAGGAAGGTATAAAGGAGACATCAGAGATAGGTTCTTTATGCAGAGAGTTGTGAATGCATGGAATGCGTTGCCAGCTGTGGTGGTGGGGACATTTAAGCGACTGCTGGACATGCACATGGATAGCAGTGAGTTGAGTGGTGCGTAGGTTAAGTTATTATATTTTACAGTAGGATTAAATCTCAGCACAACATCATGGGCCAAAGGGTCTGTTCTGTGCTGTACTTTTCTATGTTCTATATTCTATTAAATGCAAGGTGCTGCATTTTGGAAAAAGCAAATCAGATCAGGATGTATACACTTAATGGTAAGGTCCTGGGGAATGTTGCTTGTAACTAGATGAGGAGTCACAGACATATTCCACAATTAATACCCAAAAAACTCTGTACCAGTAGAAGAGACTGCCATTTGGAATATCATCAACCTGCATCCTTTTCCAGCAGAGGATGGAGAACATTTTACAAGGGTGACCCCAGCTTGCCATTTATCTGGATGACCTGCCAATATTAGGGAAGATCAATAAAAAGCACTTGGGGGTCTTGGACATAGTGGTTAAGCATTTCTCCCTAGCAAGCATATGCCTTAGAAAGGAAAAATGTGTGCTCCAGGTTCCCCAAGTGACCACTTGAATTATAGAGTTGATAAGACAAGGTTACACCTATTGGAAGATTAAGTGAGGGGAAATTAAAGGTGCCCCTGCTTTCATGTCTCGATCAGAGCTTAGGTCTTTCCTTGGGTTAGTGAATTATAATAGAAAAGCCTTATGTAACCTGGCCTCCATTTTGGCATCCTTGCACCTGCTATTGAAAAAGGGACAGTCTTGGAAACAGTGGCATATCCAAGAAGTAGCCTGTAGGGAAGTGAAAAAGCAGCTATTATCATCTAAGGTATTGGCCCACTATGATGTGAACCGAGAGGTGGTGTTGATATACAATGCCTCCCCAAACAGAAGCGGGGTAGTGTGGGCTCACAGAGAGAAGAGCCCAATAGTGTTTGCTTTCTGGACTTTGACTGATGCCAAATGCAAATATACCCAGATAGAGAAAGAAGGTTGTACAGTCATTTTGGTGTGGGAAAGTTCCACCATTACCTTTACAGGTGGGAATTTGTCATAGTAACAGATCACAAACCCCTGCCAGGACTACTGAAGGAAGACAAGGCAGTGCCACCCACAGCTTCTGGTAGAATTCAGCGCTGGGTCCTTATTCTCAGCGTATGCAAGTACAAGTTAGAACACCGTCCAGGAAGCCAAGAGGCGAATGCAGATGCCTTAAGCCACTTCTCACTGGCAGATACTTCACCAGTAGTGCCTCCCCTGGAGGAGTCTATTCTGTTTTAAACTTATTGGACACCCTTCTGGTTACTGCTGACAATATCCGACTGTGGATGTAAAAAGATCCTGTCCTAGCAAAACTAAACAGCTGGCGGTAATGGGGGAAATAGAAGGGCCATCACAACACAGTTTGAAACTTTTCTGGACCAATCGAGACCAGATCACTGCAGAGGACGGCTTATTACTGTGCGGACCAAGAGTGATTGTTCCAGGTATAGGTCACCACCACATACTAGCTGAACTCCACCAGGGCCATTCAGGGTTTCCGAGATGAAGATGCTGGCAAGAAGCTGTGTCTGGTGCCCAGGGTTGAATGCCAAAATAGCTTTGTCGGTGGCCCAGAGTGCCAACAAGGACAAACACTGCCCCTGGCAGCACCCCTACATTCATGGGAATAGATGGGTAAACACTGGGCTCGGTCACTAGTCGACTTTGCTGGTCCTTTCAAGGATTTGATGTTCCTGGTCATTGTGAATGCCCATTCAAACTGCTTGGATGTGCATAAAATCCATTAGGCAAACTCAGGGATTACAATTCAGAAGTTGACTACCGTTTACGATACTCGGACAGCCAAAAGTATTGTTCACAAGCAATGGGATGTCATTTACCAGCAGGGAGTTTCAGTATGCCTGAAAGTTGAACGGCATTTGTCACATGGGAATAGTAATCCAAACGTCAAAAGAAAACTTAAAGAAACAGCCTACAGTGTCACTCAATACCAAACTGTCCTGGTTCCTGTTTGATCATAGGACCACCCCTCATGCAACAACAGAGATAGCTCCAGCAGAGTTGCTGATGGGGAGAAGACTCCACACCAGATTACAAGGTCACTTGATTTACAAGGATGTTGCCAGAGTTGGAGGATTTGAGCTATAGGGAGAGGTTGAATAGGCTGGAGGTATTTGCCCTGGAGCATTCGAGGCTGAAAGGTGACCTTATAGAGATTTATAAAATCATGAGAGGCATGGATAGGGTAAGTAGGCAAGGTCGATTCTACAGGGTGGGGCTGTCCAAAACTAGAGGGCATAGGTTTAAGGTGAGAGGGGAAAGATTTAAAAGGGACCTAAGGGGCAACTTTTTCATGCAGAGGGTGGTGTGTGGATGGGATAAGCTGTCAGAGGAAGTGGTGGAGGCTGGTACAATTACAACATTTAAAAGGCATCTGAATGGGTATATGAATAGGAAGTATTTAGAGAGATATGTGCCAAATGCTGGCAAACGGGATTAGATTTATATAGGCTATCTGGTCAGCATGGATGAGTTGGACCGAGGGATCTGTTGCAATGCTGTATATCTGTATGACTCCAAAAAGGCTAGGCCAAATGAACTAGAACAAAAAGCTGTTGCAAAACGCTGTAGCTGAGTAATAGGCTACCTTCAAAGGGGAAGATTCCCTTAAAAAGGAAATAAAAGGCAAACCAATCTCGAGCTCCATAAATGGAAATGGAGATAGAAATTAAAATAAAGAGGGAAAAGTATTCTTACGACAAGCATATGGTGGAAAATACAATTGAAAACCAAATGGAATATAGATCGTTCAGAAAGGAAGTAGATTGAGGGAACTGGATTTGTACTTCCTAGAGTTCCAAAAACAGAAATGATCTTATTAAGACTTAAACACTTCTTACAGGACTTGACCTGTAGATAAAAATTGAATGTTTCCCTTGGACAGGTAACTCTTGACCCAGCTGCCATCTTTATTGGTCACAACAAAGTCAATTTAAAAAAGGTCTCTTCCCTTTGGGTACTTTTCTCCCAAACTAAATGAATTTATGTTTCAAAATGAACCAATTTAATCTGACTACATTAAATTAATGAAAAAGAGTGAGTTAATTGGGTATTAACTGAATGAAGTAGTTATAGTGCACACATATAAACACAGTTTAGGAATAAGAAGTGAATCCAAAAAAAGATACAAGTTCAAAAAATCAGACTCTGTGTCATTCATGAAGGATAGATAGTAGGATAATGTGCCTGTTACATTGAAGGTGCTGGTAGCGTTAATGTTTTGGTCGAGCTGTCAACTTTGTGATTCTTAACTTTGCAGAATGAGCAACATTCATTTGCCTTTGTAGCTTTTGATGGTTAGTGATTGACAGAACTCAGGGTGAGGAGAGTCTTTTGTTTTAGCCTAGCCTGAGTGCTTAATAGCTAATATCAAGCTGTGACCTTGTGTAATATCAGCATACTAGGCCCTAAGTTAGCACATCAGGCCACTAACACACGCAGACTACTAGATGCAGTCAGTTTTAACCCAGTCTTTTGCTTATTCCTGGAACGGCAAAATGTAAATATGTTTGCAAGAGATGGCATCATACTGACAGAAGTAGTCAGCCTCTCATTATCTCTTCATTTTTCGTCTTATTGTTTGCAAGTTCCCTGACTCCATTACAGGTGTGATATTCCATAGGTCCACACAGGGTTCTGTCAGACAGTCACTGAATTTACATCTGCAGTTATCTCTTGGCTGCTGCAATCCTCATTTTAAAAACACACATTGGAATTAAAAGTTCAATATGCTGATAAGTTCTACAGAGTTATGATGTGTTTCTGTCTCTGTCTCTGTCTCTGTATCTGTGTGTGTGTCTCTCTCTCTACCTCACCACGCATACGCATGCATGCGCGCGCACACACACAAACATTTTTTAAAGTTCTGATTAGGAAATCTACAGTCATATTTAATTATCTGGCAATATGGGAATTGTTAAGTGATATGTTTAAAGAAACAAATTTAATGCAATAATTTGGCATTCTGGAATATTCTCTTGAAGCTTAGTCAGTATAGACTGTTCTCTCTGTGTAGATTTTGGACATATTTGCATATTATAGATATATATGGGTGGACTCTGTCCCATAGCATGTAATGCTCGGATGGTGTAGCTCAATTTGTCTCTGCATGAACCCTTAAATGCAGAGAACAGTCTCACTAAGTCTAGTTAGTGTTCTGTACCCTAGGTGTTTGAATATAGAGTCATGATTTGCTGGTTTTCTGCATCTTAGCCTGCTGGACAAACTTTCCTCATTCCTGAAGAAGGGCTTATGCCCGAAACGTCGATTCTCCTGTTCCTTGGATGCGCTGTTCCAGCAACACATTTTCAGTTCTGCATTGATTAGTCAGGTAGTAAGAGGTTCAATGTCAACTTCACTCTCATCACTTTCCAACTCATCCTGCTACCTCAATCCCTCGGTTAGTGACAAACATCACTTGCTTGTTCCCTTCTTGGTGGTGATATTACATAATGATGTCAATATGACTCAGTCCAGTCTTTTTGTTCGATCTTGGTTCTCAATCAACTAATTCACTTCCACAAGCTTCTTGGTTACTCTGAACCACTAAACTGAGCTTTCAAGGGTTCATTTGATATCGTTAAGAACAATAGCAGGCAGTATCCTAAGTAGATAAACAGGGGGCTGGAAGAACACAGCAAGCCAGGAGGTGGAGAAGTCAACCCTTCATCAGAACATGTCTGAGAATAGAAGCCTGGCTGAAAGTTTCAGGCCCTAGTGTGTTTGTCTGCCTGTTTTCCCATCCCTGTCTGGGAGATTTTTAAGTGTTCTCAGGCACTTCTCAGCCTTGTGAGATTCACTCTCAGAACTCTGCTACCTAATCAAGAACGTGGAAACATCCTCCCTTCTGTTCCGCAAGCACCTTCTTGATTAGTTTCAGAGGCTCTTGCACAAGCCACCTGTATACTAATACAAATGGAATAAAATTGGTGAACTTTTTGAGTGAGTCCCTCGTGGCATGTCCAAGTCACGGGGGTACACATGCAATATTTCATGATAGTTAATTTATGACATGGTGGTACTATTTTAGATCCCCTTGTGATTGTGGATGTTATCCTGAAGGCTTACACCATGTCACAGTCAGATTACCCATGACTCCCTGGAACACTTTGGACATGAAACTTACACCCTGATCCAACTGGATCTTGGTGGGCAGACCATGCTGTGTGAATAATTGGGTCAATTCTCTCACCACTGTTTTGCCAGAAATGGTTCTCAGAGGAACAGAAAAATATCTATTCCACTTGGTGCAGCAAGAATGAATAAGAAAGTTTATCATAAAATGGATAATGATAACAGTAGTGCATCAACTAACTCTCAGGATAATAATCATTATACAGATACAATGGAAGGCCATCACCAACATTCAGCAACAATCCAAACAATATCAGGGCGAGCTATGTAGGTTTCACAAAAACCCAGCATTGAGGCAGGTGACCAAACGTGACCTAGATGGCAGATTAAGTTCTAGGGGCTGTATGGTCTCCTCTTGCTCATATGTGGCTGTCTTCCTTTCTAGATATGCAAAGTGCAGCTTTCTGTCTTGGCAAAATACAGAAAAGTGTAGCTAGCAGCTTTGTACATGTAGTAGGCTGATTAAGGGCTTGCGAATCACAAGATGGCAATCCAACGAATGTGTAAGCTGCAAGGGAAAGCTCAAGTAGCGCATATCATTTAAAACCTGAAATTGGATTAGTGCCGTAATATACTCAAAAATCCACTTCTTATGCATCAAAAGGATTATTTGGAGTTTTACATTAAATATTAACGAGTAGTCTTTTGGAGCAATACTCAAAAGTAAATTAATTAGTAGGAAAGTCTGAATTGCAGGAATAATTTCTTAAATTGAATATATTCATAGAGAATTAATAAAGCAAGGCTTCAAACTGTAGCCATTTTAAACCATGAAATGAGGACCCTTGCTTGGAATTCCAACAAGGAGCTGCATTAGACAGCTGCAGAATTCTGTGAATAGAAACCATTATGCTGCAGTGTCAGCCTGTAGATGGTGTACCCTGCATTCAGTGACTGCCACAGCCTGACTCAACACCCGTTCTCCTGAGGATTTTGCATTTTCCTGCATTATTCATTTGATGTGCACATTTTCTTGAATTATTGTGCGTGGGTAGATGCTGTTGCTCGTCTTGCTGAAACTGCAAGATTTGCTTTTGAAGCTGATTTAGAAAAAGTGTTTACTTTGCACAGGCTTCCCATCTCTTGTGTACACTATGTAACATATCGATAGGCCATGCTAGACGCATCAAAGCATACACGGATTGCCTGCAGAGGCAACTATTCTAAATATCACAGGTCTGCAGTTGATGTTTCAGCTTCAACATTAGTGGCCACTTCCATATCAGACCTAATATTTCCCATGCTGAAAATGTGTCGCTGGAAAAGCGCAGCAGGTCAGGCAGCATCCAAGGAGTAGGAGAATCGATGTTTTGGGCATGAGCCCTTCTTCCTGAAGAAGGACTCATGCCCAAAATGTTGATTCTCCTGCTCCTTGGAAGCTGCCTGACCTGCTGCGCTTTTCCAGCAACACATTTTCAGCTCTGATCTCCAGCATCTGCAGTCCTCACTTTCTCCTAATATTTCCCATGATCTGTCATGTACCTTTACTGCCCAACTGGGTGCACAGCAGAGATTATTGGAATAGATCCCTCATGCTTATTCTGGAGATTGTAATCTCACACATATTGCAACATTTTGCATATTGCAACTGTTTTTATCAGACAGCAGACTGAAAGCACTCTAGAGAGACAAGAGCAAATAAAAACCAACCAACTGGTTTATTTTACACAGAAACATGAATGTACAACTCATTTAATCTATTTCCTATTGCTCTTAAACCAATGTACACATAACTATTATAAGCTAGACTCACTTGCAAACTGGCACCCACTTACTCTTTTACAAGCCTCATATATCAATGTGAAATCTCTCAGCCTCCCTGACAGACTAGACCATAAGAGCTCTTTGATTGCTTTAAAGTGTCATGTTCAGTGAGACAAAGTTGTCCTTTCACCCTTCCCTAATTCTGTCTGATGATAATAAATCACTAAGATTCCAATTTTAAATTATCACCATGATCCATAAGCTGCTATATTGACATTAGTGCACATCAAACAATCATGGGCCTCAGCTGCGGTCTCTTCTAGACCACAAAAAAAAACATCTATTCCATTGTAAAAATGTAACATGAAATACCTCAGACCAACCATTAATTACCTCTGATTCACAATTCTAACACAAGATACAAAAGTAAATAGTTTGAAAGTTAAAGAAACTGGTACGATCTGAAGGAAACAAGTACAGACTGCACTGCCTGGATATGTGATGGAAGCAAGTTCGACTGAGTTATTCAAGAAGGTATCAGATTATTATTTGGATAGAAAAAGTGTGCAAGGGAATGGGGGAAAAAGCAGGAGATTAAGACTCGGTGATAATGCTCATTTAAAAAGCCAGTGCAGGCACAATGAGCCAAATGGCCTCCTTTGGCACCATAACAATTCTGTGGTTCTGTTTGTGATGGTTACCTGGTTGTCTTATCCAATATTCCACTTTTGATCAAAATCACTTATGCATATTTAGAAATCAAATCTTTGTAAACTGACATTAATCTCATTTCCATTTACATATATATTGCAGATCAGTCAAGAGTTGCTGTAGCAATATGGATCTTGACTTTGTAGTCTGGCAGGAGAAAGTGAGGACTGCAGATGCTGGAGATCAGAGCTGAAAATGTGTTGCTGGAAAAGCGCAGCAGGTCAGGCAGCATCCAAGGAGCAGGAGAATCGACGTTTCGGGCATGAGCCTGGAGAAGGGCTCATGCCCGAAACGTCGATTCTCCTGCTCCTTGGATGCTGCCTGACCTGCTGCGCTTTTCCAGCAACACATTTTCAGCTCTGATCTCCAGCATCTGCTGTCCTCACTTTCTCCTCGAAGATTTTAACCACCTGCGAATCCTCTTGCAAGGATTCCTTCCTTGAAGAAGCTCTCTTCCTCCCTCTACCATTCCTGAAGAAGGGCTCATGCCCAAAACGTCGATTCTCCTGCTCCTTGGATGCTGCCTGACCTGCTGCGCTTTTCCAGCAACATATTTTCAGCTTTGTGGTCTGGCACTATGGATAGTGCCAATAGAGGCTCCAATATTCTTTCCATCACATGATTGATCAGGAATCTCTCCCATTCCAATCAACTCCCATTGTTGGAATTTTCAGGTTGTGTTATAAGATCAGCTTCCTGGGTCATCAAATCCTAGAGTAGATCTTGTACTGGAGCTTCTAGCTGACAGGCAGCAATGTGACCCACGGCTACAAAATCTCCTCTGTCATATCCATGGTATGATCCCACCCATGCTAAAAGCAGGGAGAAAGAATCACTCAGTTGAACTAATTGATTTTAACACTTCAGATTTAAGCCTGCCTTCATTTTAATTTGTTAATGGGATGTGGGGGCTGACTTGGCTAGGCCATCATTTATTTTCTATTCCTAATTGCTCTGGAGAAGGTATTGAAAGTGCTGCCTTCTTTAACTACTCCAGTCCTAGCAGTGCAGGAACACAGCACAGTGGCTCAGTGATTAGCTCTGCTGCCTCACAGCACCAGAGACCCAGTTTCAATTACTGCCTCGGGCAACTCTCTGTGTGGAGTTTGCACATTCTCCCCGTGTCTGCGTGGGTCTCCTCTGGGTGCTCCAGTTTCCTCCCACAGTCCAAAGATGTGCAGACTAGGTAAATTGGCCATGCTAAATTGCCCGTAGTGTTAGGTGTAGGGGAATGGGTCTGGGTGGGTTGCTCTTCGGAGGGTCAGTGTGGACTTGATAGGCCGAAGGGCCTGTTTCCACACTGTAGGGAATCTAATAATTTCAGTGTTGTATGAAAATAAGCTCCAAGATTTTGACCCAGCAACAGTGAATAATACCAAGTCAGGATTGTGTAATTTACAGCAGTATGGTGACTCAGTGGTTAGCATTTAAAAAGAATATTTGCCTTTCTAATTGCTTGTGGCAATTGCATTCTACCTTTCAGTGACTTATGAAAAAGGGCAAACAAAACTGAGTTGCATTTAGCTAATTTATTGGCATGCATTTTCACCATCATCTGTGCAGGACTTCCTGATTTGGGTACATTTGTGATTTTCAAAGGTTATGGAAATTCTTTTTCAGAAGCTGGTAAAGGATTTGTTGAGGTTAGCACAGTGGCTCAGTGGTTAGCACTGCTGCCTTACAGCACCAGGGACTCAGGTCTATGTGGAATTTGCACATTCTTCCCATGTCTGTGTGAGTTTTGTCTGGGTGCTCCAGCTTCCTCCCACAGTCCAAAGATGTTCAGGCTAGGTGAATTGACCATGCTAAATTGTCCACAGTGTTCATGGATGTGTAGGTTGACTGCATTAGTCAGGGGTTAAATGTAGGGGAATGGGTCTGGGTGGGTTACTATTCGGAGGGTCAGTGTGGACTTGTTGTTTCCACATTGTAAGGAGTCTATGATTCCATGAATTAGGGATAACTTGCAGGCAGTGGTGCTCGCATACATCCACTGCCCTTACACTCCAAGTTGTGGACTTCTTGGGTTTGGAAGCTGCTATCTAAGGAGGTTTGGAGAGTTCCTTCAATGCATATTGTGTATGTTGCACACTGCTGCTTCTATGTCCATAATGAAAAAAGTGAATGTTGAAACTGGTTGATGGAGTGTCTAACAAGCAAGATGCTTAGACCTTGATAGTGGTAAGTTTCTTGAGCGTTTTGCAGAGTAAGTAAATGGGGAGACTTCCATCGTACTCCTGACTTGTGCCTTGTAGATCAGAGACAGGCACTGGTGAGTCAGGAGGTAGGCTACTTGCTGCAGAATTGCCAGTTGAGAAACAAAGTTAGCAAGATATTAAAAAGATTGTTGACCTACTACATGTTGTACCATCTCTTCCTGTGAAGAGAGCTTATTCTTGAGTTCACAGAATAAATCAAGTAGCAGCAATCAGTAGCAGAAAAAAATAACCACCACAAATAAAAAAAAACCTTATGGTCTCCATCGAGACCAATGCTGTTTAAGGAGAAATTAGAATTCTAAGTTATTAACTGAAAGAACTATGTCACAATATTCCATGATTTAAACAAACAATTTAATTGTACAAGAGTTAAAAAAGAAAGCACTATCAACTTAACACTGTTACTTATAAATACTTAAGTAATAGAGTTGAAAATTTCAATAAAAATACTTTAATCCTTTTCTTCCCTTATTTTTACCCAAGCTTACAGTTGTAAGTGATAGAACTGTACAGCATGGAAACTGACCCTTTGGTCCAACTCATCCATGCCAACCAGATATTCTAAATAAATCTAGTCCCATTTGCCAACATTTGGCCCATATCCCTCGAAGACGTTTCTATTCATGTACCCATCCAGATGTCTTTTAAATGTTGTAACCAGCCTTCACCACTTTCTCTGGCAGTTCATTCTGGACATGCATAACACTCTGCGTGAAAAAGTTGCCCCCTCACTTTAAACCTATGCCCCCTAGTTTTGGACTCCCCCACCGGGGTTTTTGTGGCAGACGGGATTTAAGGATGGTGCGTTGCCTTCCTGGTGCTAGAGTGAAAGACATCGCGGACAGAGTGCAGGAAATCCTCAAGGATGAGGGTGAAGAGCTAGAGTTGGTGGTACATGTCGGCACAAATGATGTCGGGAAGAAGAGGAGGAACAAACTACAGCGAGACTTCGGAGAACTAGGAAGGAGGCTGAAAAGCAGGACGTCCAAGGTGGTTATCTCCGGTTTGCTTCCAGTTCCTCGGGCTAGTGTGGCCAGAAACAGGGAGATAATGGACTTGAACGTGTGGTTGGGGAACTGGTGCAGGAAGCAAGGATTTATGTTCTTGGATCACTGGGGTATATTTTGTGGTAAGCATAAATTCTACAAGAGAGATGGCTTGCACTTTAATAGGTTAGGGACCAGCATTCTGGCAGGCAGGTTTTCTACTGCAACACCGCTACATTTAAACTAAGTAGCGGGGGGGAGGGGACAAGCTGGATGTTTAAAAAGGAAATTAAAGGGAAAGTTAGAACAAGAGAAGTCAAGAAAGACAACTGTATCAATGAGGCAGAAAACTCGGAAAGGCATCATGCTGTAAGGTTGAGTGAAATAAGGGTTGATGGGAACGGTGAGAGCAGTAACAAATTAAAAATACTACACATGAATGCACGAAGCATTCGACATAAGATGGATGAGCTTGAGGCTCTTTTGGAAATTGGCAGATACGATATTGTGGGGATAACTGAGACGTGGCTTCAAGTGGACAGGGCCTGGGAAAGGATTCAAGGATACACGTGCTATCGTAAGGACGGACTGACGGGCAGAGGGGGTGGGGTGGCCTTGTTGGTAAGGGACGATATTCAGTCCCTTGCGCGGGGGGACCTAGAGTCAGGGATGTAGAGTCAGTGTGGCTAGAGCTTCGAAATACTAAGGGTAAAAAGACCCTCTTGGGAGTCATCTACAGGCCCCCAAACAGTAGTCTAGATGTCGGATGTAATTTAAATCAGGAGCTGAAATTGGCCTGTCGCAAAGATGTCACTACAGTTGTTATGGGGGATTTTAACATGCAGGTAGACTGGGAGAATCAGGATGGTATTGGGCCTCAAGAAAGAGACTTTGTGGAGTGCCTCAGAGATGGATTCTTAGAGCAGCTGGTGCTGGAGCCGACCAGGGAGAAGGCAATTCTGGATCTGGTATTGAGTAACAAACCAGAATTGGTCAGAAACCTCGAAGTGAAGGAGCCATTGGGAAGTAGTGACCATAATACAATAAGCTTCAATCTGCAATTTGAGAGGGAGAGGGTACAGTCGGACGTGACAGTACTTCTATTGAATAAAGGGAACTATGGAGCTATGAGGGAGGAACTGGCCAAAGTTCAATGGTGCAAGGGATGACCGTGGAGGAACAATGGTGGATATTTCTGTATATAATGCAGAAGTTGCAGGATCAGTTCATTCCTAAAAGGAAGAAAGATCCCAGGAGGAGGCATGGGCGGCTGTGGCTGACGAGGGAAGTAAAGAAACATATAAAGTTAAAAGAGAAAAAGTATAACATAGCTATGATAAGTGGGAAAACTGAGGGCTGGGAAGCTTTTAAAGAGCAACAGAGGATTACTAAGAAGGAAATACGCAGAGGAAAAATGAGGTACGAAGGTAAACTGGCCAAAAATATTAGGAGGATAGTAAAAGCTTTTTTAGGTATGTGCAAGGCATAAAAATGGTTAGGACAAAAATTGGGCCCTTGAGGACAGAAACAGGGGAATATACGACTAGGAACAAAGAAATGGCAGAGGAATTAAATGGGTACTTCAGATCTGTGTTCACTGGGGAAGACACAAGCAATCTCCCTGAGGTAACAGTGGCTGAAGGACCTGAACTGAAGGGAATTTATATTTGCCAGGATTTGGTGTTGGAGAGACTGTTAGGTCTGAAGGTTGATAAGTCTCCGGGGCCTGATGGTCTACATCCCAGGGTACTGAAGGAGGTGGCTCGGGAAATCGTGGATGCGTTGGTGATTATTTTCCAGAGTTCAATAGATTCGGAGTCTGTTCCTGAGGATTGGAGGGCGCCTAATGTTGTACCACTTTTTAAGAAAGCAGGAAATTATAGACCAGTTAATCTGACCTCAGTGGTGGGAAAGATGCTGGAGTCTATTATAAAGGATACTGCACATCTGGATAGTAGTAACAGGATAGGACAGAGTCAGCATGGATTTATGAAGGGGAAACCATGCTTGACTAATCTTCTTGAATTTTTTGAGGATGTAACTAGGAAGTTGGACGAGGGAAATCCAGTAGATGTAGTCTACCTGGACTTTCAGAAAGCTTTTGAAAAAGTCCCACACAGGAGGTTAGTGAATAAAATTAGGGCGCATGGTATTGGGGGCAAAGTACTAGATTGGAGTGAAAATTGGTTGGCTAATAGGAAACAAAGGGTAGTGATAAACAGCTCCATTTCAGAATGGCAGGCAGTGACCAGTGGGGTACCGCAGGGATCCATGCTGGGACCACAGCTTTTTACAATATATGTTAATGATATAGAAGATGGTATCAGCAATAACATTAGCAAATTTGCTGATGATACAAAGCTGGGCGGCAGG
>NC_057720.1:34512228-34532414 GCF_004010195.1 Chiloscyllium plagiosum | reverse complement strand
GCAGGTAGTGAAGAAGTCTAATAGCATGCTGGCCTTCATAACAAGAGGAATTGAGTATAGAAGCAAAGACGTGCTTCTGCAGCTGTACATGGCCCTGGTGAGACCACACCTGGAGTATTGTGTGCAGTTCTGGTCTCCAAATTTGAGAAAAGACATTCTGGCTATTGAGGGAGTGCAGCGTAGGTTCACGAGGTCAATTCCTGGAATGGCAGTATTACCTTACACTGAAAGACTGAAGCGACTGGGCTTTTATACCCTTGAGTTTCGAAGATTGAGAGGGGATCTGATTGAGACATGTAAGATTATGAAAGGATTGGACACTCTGGCAGTAGGAAACATATTTCCACTGATGGGTGAGTGCTGAACCAGAGGACACAGCTTAAAAATACCGGATAGACCACTTAGGACAGAGCTCAGGAGAAACTTCTTCACCCAGAGAGTGGTGGCTGTGTGGAATGCTCTGGCCCAGAGGGCAGTGGAGGCCCACTCTCTGGATTCATTTAAGAAAGAGTTGGATAGAGCTCTCAAAGATAATGAAATCAAAGGTTATGGAGATAAGGCAGGAACAGGATACTGATTAGGAATGATCAGCCATGATTGCGGTGCAGGCTCGAAGGGCTGAATGGCCTACTCCTGCACCTATTGTCTATTGTCTATTGAAAGACCTTGGCTATTCACCCAATCTATGATTTTGTAAATTTCTCTAAGATCACCCCACAGTGTCTGACGCTCCAGGGAAAATATTCTGCCTCTCCCTAAAGCTCAAATCTTCCAACCCTGGCAACAACCTTCCTAGAGTAGAGAGACCAGAACTGCACACAGTATTCCAAAAGTGGCCTAACCAATGTCCTCGTACAGCTGCAACATGACCTCCCAACTCTGACACTCAATGCATTGACCAATACAGGCAAGCTTTCTTCACTATCCTATCTATCTGGGGCTCCTGCTGTATGAGCGTATAAGTCCTGCCCTGATTTGCCTTTCCAAAATACAACTCCTCACATTTATCTACAATAAACCTCCATCTGCCACTCCTCAGCCCATTGGCCCATCTGATCAAGATCCCATTGTACTCTGAGGTAACCTTCTTTGCCGTCCACTGCACCTCCAATTTTGGCATCATCTGCAAACATACTAACCATACCACCTATGTTCACATTCAAATCATTTATATAAATGACAAAAAGCAGTAGACCCAGCATCAATTCTTGTGGTACACCACTGGTCACAGGCCTCCAGTTTGAAAAGGAACTCCCCACCACCACACTGTCTTTTACCTTCGAGCCAATTCTGTATCCAAATGGCTAATTCTCCCTTGTATTCCATGTGTTCTAACCTTGCTAATCAGTCTACCATGAGAAACCTTATTGAATGCCTTTCTGAAGTCCATATAAATTATGTCCATCACTCTGCCCTCATCAATTTTCTTTATTTCTTCTTTAAAAACCTCAATGAAGTTAGTGAGACATGATTTCCCACACACAAAGCCAGGCTGACTATCCCTAATCAGTTCTTGCCTCTCCAAGTATATGTAAATCCTGTCCATCAGGATTTTCTCCAACAACAATGCCAGGCTCACTGGGCTAAATTCCCTAGCTTTCCCCTACATATCAACAGGATCTTGAGGATCCATTTATTTCCGCTGGGACGAAACCAACATATGCCTCA
Organism: Chiloscyllium plagiosum; assembly: GCF_004010195.1. Classification (NCBI taxonomy): domain Eukaryota; kingdom Metazoa; phylum Chordata; class Chondrichthyes; order Orectolobiformes; family Hemiscylliidae; genus Chiloscyllium; species Chiloscyllium plagiosum. The sequence goes on along the minus strand of NC_057720.1, from coordinate 34,530,746 downwards.
GCTTTCTAGAATATACTTTGATTTCTTAGCATTCCCTATCAACAAGATTTCTTGGGATCCTTTTATTATCATTTGGTTAAACAACACAACAACTGTCCTTTAAAAGCTTATGATTATGTACATTCCAGCTCAAACATGGATCTCACCAATATTCTTCCTTTGTTCAAAGAGGTAACTGTGGATCATAACATTGGATCAGTTGATTGACATGGAAATTGTGGTGCTCGCACAAAACTTGGCAAAATGGATTGGAGTGCTTAGAATCATGAGTGGGCTACTTGACTGCTGTCCTGCTCCTAAAGAGCAAGAGAAATGGCCCATGCAGCAGCTTAAAGAGAATGCTTTGAAAATGACTTGAAGAAGGTCTCAGGATGAAGAGAAACTGCTGGTTTAGTTTCTGGTCCTGAAAAAGGCCGGAAGAAGGAGCAACTGAAACAGATGATATGGATGCCGAGAGCAAAAGGCAGAAGGCAAGGAGAGTACTAATAGTAGTGGAGGAGAGATGTGGGTGAAGAGTAGATAATAATGAGAGGCATTAATAGCAGCAAATATGTCAGTCCTGAAGGCTATAAAGTCCCCAAGCAAAAAATGAAATGTTTTTCCTCCAGCGTGGATATAAAAGTTAGTGTCGAGAGCATGGAAAGTGCAGCAGGTCAGGCAGCATCTGAAGAGCAAGAAAGTCAACATTTTGGGCGTAAGCCCTTCATCACCTGAAACGTGGATTCTCCTGCTCCTCGAATGCTGCCTGACCAGCCATGCTTTTCCAGCATCACATTCTCGACTCTAATCCCCATCATCTGCAGTCTTCACTTTTTCCCACAAAAGTTAGTGTTCTATTTTCTGGTATATAAGATTAAAAAAAGTTAACAAAACTCAAGTTTTATAGACTATTTATGTATATGGGGAAGACAAGAGCTTCTAGCCCCAAAAGTTATTATATGCCACTTTGCACCATCCACCAGTAAGAGCAGCTATCTTTAACCCTTAGGCCTAAATTTTTGTACCCCCATCAGGCGCTGCGAAACAGCAGACTTTTAGGGGAACAGAGAAGCAGGTACTACGTGGGCTGCATTCAAAGTCAGGGTATGCAACCACTGAAATACTGAAGTGATTTCTAGGTGCAGAGTTGATATAGTGAAAGGCCTGTCTCAGAGATCCAGAATGGTGCTGGAAATTTAAAAATAAAGAATGAAACATTCCACAAACCACTCTCAATACTCACATACGCTCTATGCTCCATGCATGCCAACCTCTACCACATCATACTCTCTACCCAAATACGTAACTTTTCAGTCCCTTCAACATAAGGTGTGGTTCCCTATCCACCACCATCACTCCTCATGTCACTCCCCTCCATGCCAAGGTATATAAAAATAAAGAATAAAGGAGGAGACACCCTCAACCACTACAGCCCTCTTGCTTCCTTGTCAAGTGGTGATCCTCACCAGCTCTCATACCCTGCATACCAAGGTCTGATTGGCATCCAACACTCATGGCCCTTCATATAAATCTTGCCAACCTCTGCCTCTCCACACACTGTATAGAGCTTTATAACCCCTACACCAACTTAGTGCCAATTCATGTTTACCAATACTCATACTTATCACTTTATACCCATTATGCTAATTTGTCTGTTACATGGTCTACAATGGAAATGCAATTGTTAATAACAAAATGATGCCGAAGATGATGTAACACTGACTTCATCAGTCACATACTATCTCCTCACATGAGAAAAAAGGCTCAACTACTAACCTGTACTAGAATGCCATATCAGAGACAATAGTTTAATGGGTTTTTTTTATTCATTCGTTGCTGGCTGTCCAGCATTTATTGTCCTTGAGAAGGTGAGGGTAAGCTACCTTCTTGAGCCATTGCAGTCCACCTGTTGTGGGTTGACTCACAATGCAGTTTGGGAGGGATGTTTGTACTGATTAAAAGTGAAACTTGCCTCTCTCTGCTATTGTTAAAACCTTGATTGATGTTTTAACAAATACTTTTATTAATTAGATCAACTTTGTTTTTGATATTTTCTGAGGCAAGTCAATTGGAGTCAGAAATTACTGCCTTAGGCATGGACATTAGAAGTAACTCATGCTGGAGGAACATTAAATTAATGTGGTACACCCACCAAGTGAATAGTTACATGTAGATTAGATGGATTTTTTTTTCACAAATACCTTAGTGACTTGCAATAGAACAGGTCATTAAGGAGCAAGCATAGGTAGTTCAGTTGCTCAAACCACTCTGCCATTCAATAAGATTGTGGCCAATCTAATTACAATCTCAAATTCACATTCCAGCTGATCCATAATAACCTTTCACCCTCTTGCTTAACAAGAATCCATCTACTTCTGGTTTAAAAACATTCAAGGGAGTGAGCACACTTGCATTTATGGTTACTGAAGGGAGGGGTCATCAAGTAATACAGCACGGCAATGGCCCTTTGACCCACCCATCCATGCCAATCAGGTTGGCCCCTTTTGCTATGTTTGGCCGGTATCCCTTTCAACCTTTTTTACCCATGTACCTGTTCAAATATGTTTTCAATGTTGTAACCGTACCTGTTTCCACCAACACTTCTGGCAACTTGTTCCATATATGATAATACCTTGATAGGGTAAGGGAACCGTGGTTTACTACAGAAATTACATCTCTTGTTAAGTGGAAGAAGGAGGCTTATGTGTTGATGAGACAAGATGATTCAGATGAGGTGATGGAGAGTTACAGATCAGCTAGGAAGGATTTAAAGAGAATTAAGAAGGAGGGGACATGAGCAGTTTTTAGCAGGTAGAATAAAGGAGAACTTGAAAGCTTTCTATAGACATGTGCGGAATAAAAGGATGACAAGGGTAGAAATAGGGCCAGTCAAAGACAGAAGTGGGAAGTTGTGTGTTGCCCCTGTGGAGATTGGAGAGGTGTTAAACAAATACTTCTCATCAGTTTTCACTCAGAAAAGGAGAATATTGTCGAGGAGAAGAATGAGATAAGAGATATTAGACTAGAAAGGATCAAGGTTAGTAAGGAAGAGGTGTTATCAATTCTAGGAAGAGTGAAAGTAGACAAGTCCCCTTGGCTGGATAGGATTTATCCAAGGATTCTCTGGGAAGCTAGGGAGGAGATGGCAGAGCATTCGCTTTGATATTTGAGTTGGCATTGTGTACAAGTTAAGATGGGATTTGATAAGAGACATATAAGATGATCAGAGGGTTAGATAGGGTAGACAGCGAAAGTCTTTTTCCTAGGATGATGACATCAGCTTGTACGAGGGGGCATAACTACAAATTGAGGGGTGTTAGATTTAAGACTGATGTCAGAGGCAGGTTCTTTACTCAGAGTGTGTTAAGGGTGTGGAATGCCCTGCCTGTCAATGTAGTTAAGTCAGCCACATTAGGGAGATTTAAACAATCCTTGGATAAGCACATGGATGATGGTGGGATAGTGTAGAGAGATGAGCTTAGATTAGTTCACAGGTCAGTGCAACATCGAGGGCCGAAGAGCCTATTCTGGTCTGTATTATTTGATGTTCTATTACATGAACATATTAAAAAAGGATACAGTTCACAAAATAACATGTTAGGCATTAGATTCCTAATCAAATTAATTGAATCCAGTACAGTTATATTGAACCTCTATATTATCTGTAATTTGACAATTAAATTGTATGTCAGCTTCCAAAGCATATTATTTGTTTCAAAAGATAGAATTACAGTCAGTTCTAATATGCTGAAAAATTAATTAAGCATCAAAAGTATGTTTCTGCAAGGAGGACATATGTTCATGCAAAGAAAATAAATTCGATGCTTTCAGCACTCATCTCCCTTCAGTAATCTAAATCCCAGTTGTAAACTGTTTTTAGGGATTTCTCAGAGAGAAAATTTAAGTCATGTCAATCCCATGTCCAACTGCAAATGAACTAAGCCTTCGTCTTTTAGTGATTTTTTTCCAACAGTCAGCTTGTGCTAGATTTTCAAGGTGGCTCGTATGACAACGGACCTTTGGACGAAATGCAGAGATTGCGAACAATCATGCAGCTCATACCTACCAAAATGGGTTAGATCTCATAGAAATTAATAAGAATGAAAATTAAAGTGTATGTGTGGTTTCATTGTGCTGAAAAAAAAAATAAATTAACTCACCTAAAAGAAGGTGGTATCAGTTCTGGAGGAAGTGAGAGAGGAAGCGGTTGACCAGACTTGGCCACTTCAATTAAGTGCATGGCTAAAATGAACTCTTCTGCTCGGAGCTTTCCATCCTTATCAACATCTGCCAGGCTCCTGTAATTCAACAATGTGACAGAGGAAGGGCCTTAATGGCATATTTCATGTTGGCTTTCTGAACAAAATATTTTCTCTGAACACATGGTTAAGGTTATTTTAAAGGACAAGACAAAATAAAATTGTCAAAGATCACAGTTCAAGCAATAATTTGTCCAAAGACTGCTGGTTTTGCCACGATGTTTGCAAAGCATAATCATGGGCAGCCACTATTTAGTGTCCCTTCCTCCAAGTGGTGCATCCCAGCCACAAGTCCCAAGAACCACTCTATTCTACTGTAGATATGGCTTTGCCAAAACTACTTCTGTCCTAATATCAAACAGTAGTTCTTTGAGTCAGTCAACAAAACCTGATAACATCCAGGACTTGTTCTTCACTCTCAGCCACATTAGGGAGATTTAAACAATCCTTGGATAAGCTCATGGATGATGATGGGATAGTGTAGCGGGGGACGAGCTGAGAATAGTTCACAGGTTGGTGCAACATTGAGGGCCGAAAGGCCTGTTCTGCGCTGTATTGTTCTATGTTCTATATGCACCACCCTCAGTTTAAAAAGTTGCCCTTCTGGTCACTTTTAAATCTTTTCTCTCACTTTAAACCTATGCCCTCAAGTTTTGGTCACTCCTACCCTGGGGAAAAGACCTTGCTTCCAATTCCCTTTTTTTCCAGGAAGAGCGTTCCAAAGATACTCTGTTTTCTGAAGTGATTTCCTCTTGTCTCTCTTTTAGGCACGGTGGCTCAGTGGTTAGCACTGCTGCCTCACAGCATCAGGGACCCGGGTTCAATTCCCACCTCGGGCATCTGTCTGTGTGGAGTTTGCACATTCTCCCCATGTCTGTGTGGGTTTCCTCCGGTACTCCGATTTCCTCCCACAGTCCAAAAGATGTGCAGGCTAGGTGAATTGGCCATGCTAAATTAGCCGTAGTGTTAGGTGTATTCGTCAGGGGTAAATGTAGGGTAATGGGTCTGGGTTGTTATCTCTTCGGAGGATAGGTGTGGAATTGTTGGGCCGAAGGGCCTGTTTCCACACTGTAGGGAATCTAATCTAAATTCCAAAATGTTAACTCAACGACAGGGAAGGAATGGCAATGTATTTCCAAGTCAGCATGGTGAGTGGCTAGGAGGGAAACTTTCAGATTGTGGTGCTCCCATGTATCTGCTGCCCTTTTCTTTCTAGATGGAAGTGATTGTGGATCTGGAAGGTGCTGAATGAGGATATTTTGTGAATTTCTTCAGTGCAACTTGTAGATATTACACACTGCTGCTACTGAGCATCGATGGTAGAGAGAGTAGATGTTTATAGATGTGGTACCAATCAAGGTACTATTTGCTGGTTTGTCCTGGATGGTGTCAAGCTTCTTGAATGTTGTTGGAGCTGCATCCATGCAGGCAAGTGTGGAATTTTCCATCATACACCTGACTGTGCCTTGTAGATGATGGACAGATTTTGGGAAGTCAGGAGGTGAGTTATTTGCCACAGTATTTCTAGCCACTGACCTACCTGATAGCCATTGTGTTTATGTGACAGGTTCTGATCACTAGTATCCCCAAGGATGATTGTAGTGGGGGATTCAGTAATGGCAACACCATTGAATGTCAAGTATTAGTGATTATATTGTCCCTTATTGGCGATGGCCATTGTCTAGCGTTTGTGTGGCACGCATGTTACTTTCCACTAATCAGGCCAAGTCTAAATAATGTCCAGATTTTGTTGCATTTGAACATGGACTGTTTCAGTATCTGAGGTGTCTCAAATGGTGCAGAACATTATGCAACATTGGCGAACATCCATACTTCTGACCTTATGATGGAGGGAGGGTCATTTATGAAGCAGCTGAAGATGGCTGGGCCTGAGACACTACCTTGAGGAACTCCTGTAGAGATGTCCCGGAGCTGAGATGACTGACCTCCAACAACCACAACCATCCTCCTATGTGCCAGATACGGCTCCAGTCAGTGGAGAGTTTGCCCCCGATACCCATCAATTCAAGTTTTGCTAGGGCTCCTTGATGCCACACTCCGTCAAATGCAGCCTTGATGTCAAGGGCTGTCACTCTCATCTTACTTCCGGAATAGTAAAATAGAATGTAAGTAAGACAATTTGTTATAACTCCTGAAAGTCAGACAATTTTTGCTCCTGGTAAGATAGAAATCTAAACGCAGCACACCAAATGTAGAGGCAGTCTCAACAGGAAGAACCTCAAGTCCAAAACCTCATGACAGCCTGACCCATAACCTAAGTGTTGTAACAGTACAGAAAGACCAAATCATAGTGGCACTGAGAGAGACTCCAGTACAATCATCACTTGGAACTGCAGGCCAAAATCAATGAGGGAAAAAAAACAATCAGCAACAATATTAAAGGAAAATGAACTGGAAGAATCACCGAGGTGGGAGGTGTACAAAATCCCTCGAAATGGCATCAGTTAAGTCACTGCTCCTGTTGCAACCGTTCAAAAATACCACAGATCGTCAGAGAGATCAACAATGGGTGAAATAGTTCCAATGATATTAATCAGCGACAAAAGCAGAAATTGCTGGGAAATTTAGCAGGTCTGGCAGCATCTGTGGAGAGAAGCAGAGTCAATGTTTCAAGCCTGATGACTCTTCTTAGAACTACTTATAGCTAGGAAATGACTGGAATATATGCTGAAGATGGGGTTGGGGATGGGGAGGTGCAAACGATAGGTGGACATGAAGCCCAGAAAGAGAGCTGTGGATATAGATCATTAAAAGATTGCTGTGGGTATTTGCAAAAAGAAGTTACCAGAAACCCCAGTCAAAGGAGGATTTGTCTTTGAAACAAATAATTCAGTGAAGCTGAAGTCCAAGCACAGATTCCAGCCATTTTTCTTTTGAGGAAATACTGAGATTTTGGCAGAATGGGTTAGTTGAATAAATTACAAGATGGCAGCTTCAGCCTCTTAAAAGTCCACGGAAACAAGGAAAGGGTATGAAATAGTACAACAACCAGGTTGGATGTTTATGTTCATAGAGCAACAGAGTGCCACAGGCACCTTGAATACACCAAAAGTGACAAAAATTGACATTAAGGAGACAATTTCTAAGAAGTAAGAAGTTTTTGAAAAGCAGACTATTCAAGAAATTACAAATAAAGAGCAACCAGAGAATACTACTTTGGTAAAGTCAAAGAAGGCAAGCAGAAATACTGGACAGCCGCACCTCAAGTAAAAGGAACTTGCGCAAAGTTTAGGTTACACACTGGAGCAGCCATTTCAGTTTTAGACAACAATTTGCCATGGCTTAAATCAGCAGATGTCCAGTCAGCAAATATTAAACTGCAAGGTCTGGGATGGGGGTGGGGAGGGGTTCAGATCTTCAAGTGCAAGATCATTTCATTGTCATACTTAGAAATGAGGAGTAGTGATCAATGAGAATCTCCATGTCTTCAAGAACAATGTAACATATATTTTAAATAGTAATCCAGACATACAATTCAGTCTTTTGGAAAGAGTAAAGGCAGTTTTACTAAAAGACAATGGGAAAATTCAGACCACCGTTGCTGCATTACCTAGATAATGAGATCATTTGAAGCAGATAATTTAATTAGATTAGACTCCCTACAGTGTGGAAACGGGCCCTTCGGCCCAACAAGTCCACACCGACCCTCCGAAGAGCAACCCACCTCCCTCTGACTAATGCACCTAACACTATGGACAATTTAGTATGGCCAATTCACCTGACCTGCACATCTTTGGACTGTGGGAGGAAACCAGAGCACCCGGGGGAAACCCATGCAGACGCGGGGCGAATGTGCAAACCCCACACAGGCAGTCACCCAAGGCTGGAATCAAACATGGGTCCCTGGCGCTGTGAGGCAGCAGTGCTAACCACTGAGCCACCATGCCACCCTCAACAAATCCTTTACTAGCTTCTGAGAAAGAATTTCCATAAACTTTGAGAACCACAAAAGGCAAATGTAGAATGTACCCAGATCAGGAAGTCCTGCATAGATGATGGTGAAAATGCATGCCAATAAATTAACTAAATGCAACTCAGTTTTGTTTGTCCTTGTTTATAAGTCACTGAAAGGTAGAATGCAATTGCCACAAGCAATTAGAAAGGCAAATATTGTTTTTAATTGACCCTTCCTACCTCATCTACCAATTCCTTAAATTTTAATTATTATAATTACTAATTAGATTCTCATATCTTTCAAGGTTTTCAATATAACCTCAATTGCTTCAAATTCAAAGGGAATCTGTATCTGACATAGCAACAATGTTACGAGGGCTTTCTGAATTTTGAATATCCTACTAGGATGATGCCTGGTTCAGAGGGTATTAGCCAAAAGGAGAAATTGGATAAACTTTGTTTGTTTTCACTTGATTATCAAAGGGGTCTGTTTCCATTCTGTACATCTGTATGACTCTATAACTCTATGATGAGGGTTGACCTGATAGAAGTTTGTGGAATTATGAGAGTCATAGAGATGTACAGCATGGAAACAGTTCCTTTGGTCTGACTCATCCATGCCAACCAAATATCATATATAAATCTAATCCCATTTGTTAGCACTTGGCCAGTACCCCTCTAAACCCTTCCTATTCATATGCCATCTAGATGCCTTTTAAATGTTGCAATTGTACCAGCCTCCTCCACTTCCTCTGACAGCTCATTGTAAACACACACTGCCCTTTGTGTAAAAAAGTTGGCCCTTAGGCCCGTTTTAAATCTTTTTCCTCTCACCCTAAACCTATGCCCTCTGGTTCTGGACTCTCCGACATGGATAGGATGGATAGTTGGAGTCTATTTCCCAAGGTAGAAATGTCGATTACTCAGGGATATAGGTTTCAGGTAATAAGGAGATATGAGCTGCAAGTTTGTACACAGAGGGTGGAAAGTACCTGGATTGCACTGCCAAAGAAGGTGGTGGACGTGGGTACAATGGCAATGTTTAAAAAGCAAATTGACAGATATACAAATAATCATCTGTTATAGGGAATACATGGATATGAACCACATAGAGGCAAAAGGTTTTTAGTCTGGAAAAGCAACCTATGTCAGCACCTTCTTGTTGGGACAAAGGGCCTGCTCCTGTGCTGTGCTGTACTTTCCTTTGTTCTTTGCACTATTCAACATGTGACAACTATCTATTTTTATGTTTATCATAGAGAAATTCCATGCCCATCTCATGAGTGGACACATATACGTTCATGAGACAAACAATTTCATTTTCCTCTGTTACATGGACAGAAGATTGTGTTACAGCACAGGGCAAATCCTCCAGCTTAATTTAAAACCAGCAACACAGAAAAGATTTATCCTGTGAAGTAATCTGTAAAAATTCAAGTGGCCAAGAACTATTTGAAGTAAAAATTAACAATTTTATTTCTTAAAGTATAACAGAACTAGAGGGCATAGGTTTAGGGTGAGAGGAGTAAGATATAAAAGAGACCGAAGGGGCAACTTTTTCATGCAGAGGGTGGTACGTGTACGGAATGAGCTGCCAGAGGAAGTGGTGAAGGCTAGTACAATTGCAACATTTAAAAGGCATCTGGATGGGTATATGAATAGGAAGGGTTAGAAGGGATATGGGCCAGGTGCCGGCAGGTGGGATTGGTTGGGTTAGGATATCTGGTCGGCATGGACGAGTTGGACTGAAGGGTCTGTTTCCGTGCTGTACATCTCTATGAATCTATGAGAATAACTAACTAACAACTATTCACAAGTCATTACTCTAATCTATCTTTTACCTTCCCTTCTATAATACTAGTCCAGCAAAACTCCCAATTTTTTGCCCACTCATTTAACCTATCTACATCCCTTTGCAGATTCCTTGTCTCCTCTTCACAACATTCCCCTATCCATCATTGTTTCACCAACAAATGCAGCAACTGGCAATTCAGTATCTCCATCCAAGTCATTGATATAAATTGTAGCTAGGTGAAACCTCGTGATTTGACACTCCACTCAGAGCATCTTGCTAATCCAAAATGACCATTTTATGCGTCCTCCCTGTTTTCTGTTTGAAAAACCAATTGTTATGAAGATGTGGGTGTGGAAGATTTACAAAACAAAACTTTTTGTATCAAAACCAGGCAACATTCGGTTCTTCTATTTGGATCTTCCTGTGTTTTCTTTTCTTCTCCTCAGGGATTTCTGTTTCACAGGTTACTGATCAAAAAAGGAACATTTTAAGAGAGCTAATTTTCAGGCAGTCTATTTACATGGCTGGGGGCTTGGCAGTTCTCCTCTCAACTGTTCCATTTTCCCCAGTCTTATACCCTCAAAGCATTGGATTTTGTCATTGGCTTTTAAGATTGTCAATATACTAAATTCAATCTTGATTGGAGTTTGGTATTTTTGTGGGGTGCAATTTAAACTGATTGGCCTAATTCGAATCTGTTTTGTCATTTCCAGACAGCCAGCTAATTTAGCTTTCAACCAAGTGTTACATTGTTACCTTATTGAGAACACTTGATACTGTCAGATAGCTTGACCAGCCTTTAACTCTCTTAAAGAGGCAATACATCCACATCTTCTTAACAATTGGTTTTTCAAACAGGAAACAAGGATGAGGTATATATTGGGCATTTTGGATTAGCAAGATGTTCTGAGTGGAGTGTCAATGCATGGGGCTTCAACTAGCTACAATTTATATCAATTATTTGGATGGAGATACTGAATTGCTAGTTGCTGCATTTGGTAATGAAACAATGATGGATCGGAAAGTGTTGTGAAGAGCAGACAAGGAATCTGCAAAGGAATGTAGATAGATTGAGTGAGTGGGCAAAATTGATGGATGGTGTGTACTGTAAGCAAATGTGTACATATCCACTTTGGCAGAAAGAAGAGCAACATTTCACTTTAATGAAGAAATATTGCAGAACTGAGACACAGAGGAATATGGGTGTTCTGGCATATTAATATTATGGCATATGGCATGCAGGTGCAGAAACTGACTCAGGTAATTGGAAAGTCCAGTTGACACTTTTGTACAGAACTTGATTTTTAAGATGGCAAGAATAGGTTGAATATCTCTCCAAAGTTAACTCATTTAAATGTTTCCCTTTCTCATCCCTTGACTCATCACCACTTCATTAGAGTTCATTAGGATTATGATGGATAAAGTTGATGACACAAGAATCAGTACAGAGCTTCAATTATTTACAATCCATATTAATGCCTTAATTGAAGGAATTAAACTTATTATAGCCACATTTACTAATGATGCAAACATGTGTAGGAAAGAAAATTATGAGGAGAGTCCACAAAGGGATATTGACAAATTAAATGAATGGGCAAAAAAGATGTAGCATTAGTTTGGAAAATGCTGGGTAATCTCCTGTTGTTGGAAGAATAGAAAAACAGATGATTATTTAAATGAGAAGTTATAGTATCCTGCAATATAAAGCAATGAATCATGAAATGTTGTTTACAGGTCCACAAAGTAAGTAGAAGACAACTGGAATGTTGAGCTTTATTGCACCAAGGACAGGATATAAAAGCAGTAAGTTTTGTTGAAGTAACTTAAACTATTATTTAGAACTAACTCGGATCAGAGTATTTCTCTGAAATCTTATGTCTGTGGAGTTCAAGTCAGACAATTCCACAAATACTCAGTTTTGTGTGGTAAGATTTAAATAAGAATCCCACAGGAGAACAAACTGCCTGCAAATGTTACTGTCCTTCAAATAGTCTGCCTAATTTTAGGAAATACACTTCCTTATTTAATGAAGTGAATACGATATGAGGGTTTGCTACAGTTGTAACAGAAACATATAAATTAAATGACTTACTAATTTTACAACTTTGTTAGCAGGAATTAACAAGTAATACACTTTAAAACATTAAATGCTGTAATATAAAGTCCAATAGAATCGATTTTGACATTTTTATGACTTCAAGGTTTGCATTATATAACAGACAGATTTCTCCGAACACACAGATTCATGACAGCCCATAAACCGATAGGCACGCTCAGACAACTACTCACCAGGGCAAAAGACCCTATACCCATTGTGTGCAAGACTAATGTAATTTACAAGATTCCATGCAAAGATTGCACGAAACACTATATAGGACAAACATGCAGATAACTAGCAATCCACTAGCAATTGTGGGCAGCACGGTGGCAGTGGGCAGCATGGTGCCACAGTGATTAGCACTGCTGCCTCACAGTGTCAGAGACCCGGGTTCAATTCCCACCTCAGGTAACTGTCTGTGTGGAGTTTGGACATTCACCTCCATGTATGCATGGATTTCCTTCCACAGTCCAAAAATGTGCATGTTAGGTGAATTGGCCATGCTAGTATTAGGTGTAGGGGAGTGGGTCTGGGTGGGTTGCTCTTCGGAGGGTCAGTGTGGACTTGTTGGGCTGAAATTATAATAAAATTATCTTATTTTTCATATCATTTGGACACCTCACCCCTCACCATTTGCAAAATGTAGGTGTCAATCCTTTGTATAGCTACTTCCTGCTTTCCTGTGACGCTGTTACATTTAACATTGTTCATTCATTACTAGATGAAGATCCCTCCATGAATTTCAGTGCTTTTATTCGTACAATTTATTTGTGATATTTTACATTCCTTTCATCTTTCCATTATTCTTCAAGCTTAAAAGAATGCTTCATTAAAGATTCATCAGTAAAGATGTTTCATTTTCAGATCTGGATATTCCTTTCCCCTCTCCTTTATTCTTTCAGCTTTAAAAGAATCTTTCGTTTAAGGCTTATCAGTAAATATGTTCCAACTTTCAGTCATTATGAATGTTAAAAATCACACAACACCAGGTTATAGTCCAACAGGTTTATCTGAAAGTGCTAGTTTTCGAGTGCTGCTCCTTCAGCAGATGGTTGTGGAGTATAATATCATAAGGCACAGAATTTATAACAAAAGGTTACAGTGTCATGCAACTGAAATAATATATTGAACAAACCTAGATTGTTGTCTTTCATCTTTTAGAATGGGTTGCAGTTTTCAGTCCATTAATATGTAAATCCCAGAACCTCTTTTAAGTCACCTTCTTGAGATTACTTAAGGTTTTATAACAAAAGGTGGCATCTCAGCTCCAACAATGCATTAAAGGTGTAAAGTCAGAGTCTGTCTGTATCCCATTCTTGAGTCAGACTAGTTCAATTTCCAAAATGGAATTTACAAAATATTACATGTACTGACTGTCTGCATTGACTGCCTGCTGATTGTGCATTTTTTGAGCAATATTGAATGTATTTGCAAATATAATTCTGCAAATACAAATTCACCCCATATTCTTATATGCATGTGTGCGTGCATGAGAGAGAGAGAGACAGTTTGTGATGTGAGCACGTGAGTGTGAGAGTGAGTGCATGTGAGAGAGCTTGTGTCTGTGCATGTGAAAGCTTAATAAAGTTTGTGTGTGGATGTGATGGTATATAAGCCTGTGAGAGGGTGTGTGCATGGGTGTGAGGGTGTGTGTGTGAGCATGTGTGTGAGAAAGGGTCTGCATGAGATTGTGACTATGTAAGAGTGTGTATGTGTGAGTGTATGTGTGCCTGTGCATGTTTGTGTGTGTATGTGTCTGTGTGTGTGTCTGTGCGTGTAGTGGGGCCACCTGTCATGTGACATGAACCCAGGATCCTGGTTGAGGCCATCCCCATGAGTACCAAACTTAGCTATTAGCATCTGCTCGGCCACTTTGCGTTATTGCCTATTCTAAAGTCCACTTTGGAGGACAGTCACCCGAAGATCTGAGGCTGAATGTCCCTGACCACTGAAATGCTCCCCAACTGTAAGGGAACATCCCTGTCTGACAATTGTCGTGCAGTGTCCATTCATCCGTTATTGTAGCGTCTGCTTGATCGCGCCAATGTACCATGCCTCAGTACATCCTTGCCTGCAACATATTAGATAGACAATGTTGGCTGAGTCACATATGTACCTGCTGGGTACATGGTGCGTGGTGTCCCCACGGGTAATGGTGGTATCTGTACCAACACTCTGACAAGTCTTGCAGTAATTGCCATGACAGGGTTGCATGGTTTTGTGGTCAATGTTGTCCTGAAGGCTGGCAGTTTGCTACGAATGATGGTCTATTTAGGGTATGGCAGTTGTTTAAAAGCAAGAATTAGAGGCATAGGGAAGGTCTTGGCGAGATGCTCATCCTTATCAATAATGTGTTGCAGGCTGCGAAGAATATGGTGTAGTTTTTTGACTCCTGGGAAGTACTGGACAATGAAGGGTATCCTATTGGTTGCAACCCATGTCTGAGGAGGTCATTACGGTTTCTTGCTGTGGCACATGAGAACTGGAGAACGATGAATTGAGCATCATACTTTGTTCTTATGAGGGCATCGTTGAGTACCTTCAGGTGTGAGTCATGTTCCTCCTCTTCTGAACATATCCTGTGTATGCAGAGGGCTTGTCTGTAGGGAATGGCTGTTTACTATGTTTCAGGTGGAAGCTAGGGAAGTGAAGCAGTGTGAGGTTATCCGTGGGAATGCAGTAGAGTGAGGTAATGAGGTGCCCATTCTTGGCAGAGATGCATGTGCCTAAGAATGAGACAGATACTAAAGAGTAGTTCATGGTAAGTCTGATGGTGGGATGAAACTCGTTGATATTATTGTGCACAGAAGAACTTTGATTATCTGAATGAGATGGTAGGGCACTATTTCGTTCAGATAATTGATTATTCGGATAATCGATTTTACCTTAAATAAGGGAAGCCATGCTGATCTAACACTGTGCTCTACAGGAGAACTTGTTTAAATCTATAATTTTAACATATTGGGCTCAAGAGGACACAGATTTCACATGATGAACAAAATAAAGCAATGATAACATGAAGAAATGTTTTAAAAATGCAGCAGCAGCCTTTGGTAAAGCGTGGTGATGACAGCATTAAACAAGGTCCCGAACAGCTTCTATGATCAAGTGCATTTGTCAGTTTCCGAGAACTCAGTCTCGCAATAGAAAGCCAGAAACACCCCCTTGCGTGTGTGTTTATGTTCTCCGCCATTTTTCTTCATGAATGGCCCGGTAAAGTGCCGGGAATACCGTAAAACACTTACTTTTGTAAAGGGTTGTGTAATGGCCCTTACCTAAAAAATATCCAGTCGCTGATGCTTGAGCTGCTTGTGTTTCTTTGTTTTTGCCAGCGTTTCACATCTTCTTCAGTACAGGTAAATTGAATACACTTACCTCTTTGATGTGACATCTTTGCAGGACCTTGAAATCTTCCGCAGATAATCCGAAATTCGGACAATCGATTTTTGGATAATCGAGGTTCCTCTATGGTTGTTTCAGTGACTCCTCGCCATAGGTCCAAAGGAAGAAAATATCATCAATATATCTGATGTATAGTGCTGCTGATTTAAACTGATTGTTTAAATTTGAGTTGTTGTCAAAACGGCAACCAAAACTCAGGTATCCATTTCAATTTTCAATATTTTCAATTTTCCAGTACACTCTGGGACTGCCATCTGGTCATATGCACAGTGCTTGTAAGCTCTCAGTTCTCTGTTTCTGAAAGGCACAGTACAAGCCTACAACTTCGTAACACTGTAACATGTGACAGCAGGATGTTGTTGCTACTCATTCTGGAAAAAATCCAGGGTATTTTTCTTTTAACTCCTCAGTTCCCTGGTTTACCTTTGGCTTCTCCACCACAAGGGGCATCACTCCCACCTTAGATCCAGCTATGTTGTTCCCAAGAACAAACTGTTCCTGGAAATGACACTCTGTCAATCACTCCCAGTGTTACTTCCCTAATCTTTATTTGGCTGTCCAACCTAATCTTACACAAGGGAATGGTAAATTTTTGTATATCTATTCAGTAAATGATCACCCTCTCAGGCAATATGTCAAAAAGAATGCAAATACTTTCATCTTTTGCTATTAGGGACTGACTAGATCCCGTATCTCTTAAATTTGTAACTTCTTTCCCTTGTCCCCCTGTTCATCCTGACTAAACTTTACCCACAGAGGTGAAGTCTTTATAGAGATTGAGCATGAACTCAATACCCGGCCCTGCCTAGGCTGTGCACTCTCCTGCAGCTCCTCGACTTTTCTTAGGGTTTCCTTCACTAATCCCATTGGTTTAGCCTCTTTTACCACATCTTTTCCCAAAATGCCTTTCTTCAACTATCAGCACTGTGACTTTGTGTGTCCCATCTTACCACAGTGAAAACACCTGAGGCCTTTCACTTCTTTTCCATGGTCTTGAGCATCTTTTTTCACCTGCGTTAAGCTATTCCTGGTGTGATCTACTCTTGGTTTTGTAGTGAAGGGTCTCCCCTTCCCCAATTTCTGTCCCTCATGGGACAAAATTCCTGTTAGAAGCTAAATTTCACCTTATGCACCAATTTGTATTCATCTGCCAACTCTGCTGCTCTTCTCACTTCTTGAACTTTCTGTTCAATCACATAAGTTCTCATCATCTCTGGAAATGAGTTTTTAAACTCGTCCCAGCAGAATAAGCTTTCTTAGCGACTTATAGGTCTTATCTATTTTTAAGGCCTGCATCCATCTATCAAATTTGCTATGTTTAATTAGTTTTAACTAAACATAAGTCTCGCCTGGTTGCTTCTTTATGTTTCTGAACCACTTTCTATACACTTCATAGGCATTCAAAATAGCCTTTTTGACATCTGCGTAATCTCTTGATCCCTCATCCGATGCCCTGCATATACCTCAGGAGCTCTGCCTACCAGCTTAGTCTGCACTAGCATTACCCACATATTCTCTGGTCACTCCATCTGCTTGTCCAATTTTTAAAATGAAATAAAAAAGGCTTCAACATCTTTCTCATCTAAATGTGGCAATGTTTTCACATGTTTGTATACACTCCCACCTTCCCTTCATCTCCATCCTATTAACTTGACTTTCCTGACTAAATCACAAATTCTGAAGTTCAAATTCTCTCTCTCTTTTGTTATTCTCTCCCTCTTTCTCTTTGTTCAGCTAAGAACCTTCTCTGTTTTTCTTTACCTTCTAACATGGCTCTTCCTTCCCTTTCTTTATCTTCTACCTCCACTTGCCTCAATTGCAATGTAACAGTTTATAACTCCACTGCACTTGTCTGATATACCTACGTGTTTTGACCAACTCCTTTACAATTTCAACTTTCCTTTGGTCCCTGGTTAAACCTAATTCTAACCTCTTTGTTAATTCGAAAAGTATATCCTTCCTATGTCTTTCTAAACTATCTTGGCAAATTTGGGAAGCATCTTCAAATCCTAAAACCTCTTTAGCAATGTTAAGAGCCAATTCTTTCACTTCTAATTTAACCAACTACAAGTAACTGAAATTAAACAAATTTTCCCACCTACATTTTATTTAAAGATCTAGGACACTAATCACCAAATGTTTAAATCTGCTGGGACCTTACAAACCCAAAATCTGTTCAAGTTTGTCCAAATCCATCCATATCCATCTAAATCTTCCCAAATCCCTGACTGATCTGTCCAAACTTGTCAAAATCCCAGACAACGAGATCCCAAACTGTTACAACACGGAAGTCAAACCCCTCTGTCAATTAAATCTACACACACAGCGAGGCTTGCCTCACCCTGTAATTTGTTAAAATGTGAGTGAGTGACAGAGAACTCCTAATTTCTACTATTTAAAGAAAATTAACAATTACTTTCCTAACAGAACACTAAACAAAAGTATTAACAAACTGAACACTCTTTCCCGAACTGAACACAATCCTATTAAAATGTCATTCCAATAACACACTTATTAAGCATTACATTTACTTAATCTGAAGTCCACACGGTCTCTGTCTTCTCCGCTGTCTTCAATCTTCTGTCTGCAGATCTCCCTGGGCAATCTTCTCTCTTCTTACTGCGAATATATTTTACATGAAAAGGTACCTTTTTAATAGTGAGTGCCTTCCAATTTCTTTGAGAGCAAGATATTAGATGGGGAGTTACCTCTCCAGCAATACTGCAGTTACTCGGCTGATCAATAGACAATAGATAATAGACAATAGGTGCAGGAGTAGGCCATTCTGCCCTTCGAGCCTGCACCACCATTCAATATGATCATGGCTGATCATCCTTAATCAGTATCCTGTTCCTGCCTTATCTCCATAACCCTTCATTCCACTATCCTTGAGAGTTCTATCCAACTCTTTCTTAAATGACTCCTGAGACTGGGCCTCCACTGCCCTCTGGGGCAGAGCATTCCACACAGCCACCACTCTCTGGGTGAACAAGTTTCTCCTCATCTCTGTCCTAAATGGTCTACCCCGTATTTTTAAGCTGTGCCCTCTGGTTCAGCACTCACCCATCAG
>NC_057720.1:34465413-34510408 GCF_004010195.1 Chiloscyllium plagiosum | reverse complement strand
TCATTTTTTCTCTGCGTATTTCCTTCTTAGTAATCCTCTTTTGTTCTTTAAAAGCTTCCCAGTCCTCCGTTTTCCCACTCATTTTTGCTATGTTATACTTTTTCTCTTTTAACTTTATATGTATCTTAACTTCCCTTGTCAGCCACGGCCACCCATGCCTCCTCCTAGGATCTTTCTTCCTTTTTGGAATGAACTGATCCTGCAACTTCTGCATTATACACCGAAATATCTGCCATTGCTCCTCCACTGTCATCCCTGCTAAGGTATTGAACCATTGAACTTTGGCCAGCTCCTCCCTCATAGCTCCATAGTTCCCTTTATTCAACAGAAATATTGTCACTTCCGATTTTACCCTCTCCCTCTCAAATCAGTGATCAATGGCAGTTGTTCTTTAGATTAGATTACATTACAGTGGGGAAACAGGCCCTTCGGCCCAACAAGTCCACACCGACCCGCCGAAGCGTAACCCACCCATACCCCTACATTTACCCCTTACCTAACACTACGGGCAATTTAGCATGGCCAATTCACCTGACCTGCATCTTTGGACTGTGGGAGGAAACCGGAGCACCTGGAGGAAACCCACGCAGACACGGGGAGAACATGCAAACTCCACACAGTCAGTCGCCTGAAGCGGGAATTGAACCCGGGTCTCTGGCGCTATGAGGCAGCAGTGCTGACCACTGTGCCACCGTGCCGCTCTCTGACTAAATTTTCAAAATGCCCCGGTTTTATACCCCCAACATCATCCCCTGTGAATTGTCTGATGTCATCACAGCAATAAATTCAAACTTGATTGAGTTTTTATATCCCAGGCATAATTTAAACTAATTGGTTAAATTTGAATTGTTGTCAAAACAGCAACCAAAACTCAGGTATCCATTTAACAGCCAATTGTTACATGTATCTGTTTTGGAACAGACTATCTCCCAGCCTTTCCATTCAGACAGCTGAGCTTGCACTTTAATTTATTTCAATATTCAGAAAAGATTTTCCATTTTAAACTGAACATACATGCTTTTGACTTCGTACCATCAGTTTCGCAGTCAGGTGGAATTATTCGCATGTGTCTTGCCAGGCCTCCTTTTGTGATTAAAATATTGTTTGTAGCACTTTTTTTGTATGCTTAGTGCTAATTTAGGTAATAGCATGTGTGTGGTGTGTGTCATCTCCATGTCTCCTTTTAAGTATATCTGTTTCCTGCCAGAGGAAGTGGTGGAGGCTAGTACAATTGCAACATTTAAAAGGCATCTGGATGAGTATATGAATAGGAAGGGTTTGGAGGGATATGGGGTGGGTGCTGGCTGGTGGGACTAAATTGGGTTGGGATATCTAGTCAGCATGGATGTGTTGGACCGAAGGGTCTGCTTCCATGCTCTACATTCTACGACCACATGACTCGATGGTAGCTGTGATGAAGATTTTCATTGGTATCTCTGAAATGAATCTTTATCTTTAAATGTCTGTGTGAGTTCTACCAGATTAGTAAGAGGAAATGAGGACTGCAGATGCTGGAGAGTTAGAGTCAAAAAGTATGATGCTGGAACTGTTCAGCAGGTCAGGCAGCATCCAAGGGGGATGATAGTCGATGTCTCAAGCATAAGCCCTTCATCAGGAATGTGGCGGGGCAAAGGAGCAGAGAGACAAATAGGAGGGTGGGGGTGGGGCTGTGGGGAAGGTTGGTGGTACGGTGATAGGTGGATGCAGGTGGGAGGTAATTGTGATAGGTCAGTAGGGAAGGTGGAGCAGATAGGTGGGAGGGAAGGTGGGCAGGTAGAACAGGTCAAGAGGGCACTGCTGAGTTGGAGGGTTGCATTTGGGACGAGGTGGGGAGAGGAAGGTTTTGGAAATGCTTGGGCCAATCACTTCAGCTCCTCACATTCCCCCAAGAACATGCAAATCCTGGGCTTCCTTCACTGCCAAATCAAAGCCACCTGCCAGCTGGAGAAAGAATGCCTCATCTTCCGCCTTGAGACCCTTCAATCACACGGCATCGACATTGACCTCACTTGTTTCCATATGTCCCCTCCTCCCACCTCATCCCAGATCCAACCCTCCAACTCGGCACCACCCTCTTGACCTGGCCGTCCTCCTTCCCACGTATCCACTCCACCCTCCCCACTGACCTATCACAAGTACCTCCCACCTACATCCACCTATCGCCATACCAACTACCTTCCCCTCAGCCCCACCCCCACTCCCCTATTTATCTCTCAGTTCCTTCCCCCTCTACATTCCTGATAAAGGACTTATGCCCAAAACATTGACTGTTCTGTTCCTCGGATGCTGCCTGACCTGCTGTGCTTTTTCAATGCCATACTTTTTTATTCTACCAGATTAATAATATTCATTTCACAGTCAAACCAGATATCAAACAAGATAGCATTACATACTAACTGCTTATGCCAAGGGTGAAGCCATCCCAACAATTTTACATACAGTTTTGGATTCTTTATTTATTAAAGGAACACGAGCATTTCAAAGAAAGTAACAGAATTGCATTGAGGCATTTCAAAGAAAGTTCATCAGATTAAGCCGTGTTGTCATTCAAGGAGAGATTAAGCAGTCTGGGTCTACAGTAATTAGAACTTGGAATGAGAGTTGATCTTACCAAAGCAAGATTTTGAAGGAACTTGACAGTGTAGACATTGAGAGGAAGCTTCACCTTGCAGGACATCTAAAACTACAGAGCACAGTCTGAGAATAAGGAGTCTAACAATCAGGGCAAGATGAGAGGAATTTCTTGCCTCAGAGGGTTGTTAATTTTAAGAATTATTTACTCCAGAGAGCAGCAGTGACTATTAAAACACATTCAAGGCTAAGTTAGACAGATTTCTGATTTTTAAGGGGATCGAGTTATATGTGGGATATGAAGGAAGGTGGAGTTGAGGCCTTAATCTGATTAACCCTGACCTTTGTGAATGGCAGAGTGCACTCAATAGGCCAAATTGCTGGCCCTTGCTCCTATTTGATACATTCTTATGTTCCTGATATTAACCAAACCAACCTGTTTCTACTATTCTACCTGTGGCAAGTAATACCACACCTGTATCTGTACTTAGTTCCATTGGAGGAGATCTAACAAAAGATAGTGACAGCTGCACTTATTTCTTGCAGCACTCTAATACTGGGCACAGCACAAATATGCTATTAATTGGTGCCTTCACAGCACAAACAGACCAGGGGAGATTTTCCCGAAGCAGCAATATCTTAGAAACTGATGCTGATGTTTTTATATTAAAAATTATCCTGGGTGTCATCACCTCCAAAACAGGTCATGGAGAAGTTGGTTTGGTATCTACTCTCAACTATTATATGAAGAACTGTCAATTGACTTCACATAAGGTCATATATTTCCAAACCATGGTTTTATTGAAGACAGAACCCCTTCTATTTGGGCTCTTATAGTCTGCAGCAAGGAAAATTATTTCTCAAGCCTGCAGAAAGAAGCAACACTTCTCCTCTTTTTTTATTTAACATTGCTTAATGCATCACATTTCTTTTTGAAGAAATAATTGACCTGATGGAGCAGAATTTGTAAGGAGGACCCAGGAGGATTTTCTAAAGCAGTATGTGAGTAGTCCAACTCAGGAAGGGGCCATACTGAACCTGTATTAGGAAATGAGCCTGGCCAGGTGGTTGAAGTTTTAGTGAGGGATTACTTTGGGAATAGTGATCACAAGTTCATAAGTTTTAGAATACACATGGACAAAGACGAAAGCGGTCCAAAAGGAAAAGTGCTAAATTAGGGGAACGCCGACTAAACCAAAATTCAGCAGGAGCTGGGGAATGTAGATTGGGAGCTCCTGTTTGAAGGGAAATCCACATTCGATATATGGAAGGCTTTTAAAGAGAGATTGATTAGAGTTCAGGAGAGAAATGTTCCTATGAAAATAAGGAATAGAATTGGCAAGATTAGGGAACCATGGATAGCAGGTAAAATTATGAGACTATCTAAGTGGAAAAAGAATGCATGCATAAGGTCTAAGTGACTGAAGACAGATGAAGCTTTGGAAGAACATTGGGAATGTAGGACCAGTCTGAAATGAGGAATTAAGAGGGCTAAAAGGGGTCATGAGATATCCTTAGCGAGCAGGGTTAAGGAAAACCCCAAAGCCTTTAATTCATATATAAGGAGCAAGACAGTAACTAGAGAAAGGGTTGGCCCACTCAAGGACAAAGAAGGAAAGATATGCGTGGAGTCAGAGAAAATGGGTGAGATTCTTAATGAGCACTTTGCATCGGTATTCACCAAGGAGAGGGATAGGGCAGATGTTGAGGTTAGATATAGATCTTTGATTACTCTAGGTCAAGTAGGAGGGAGGAAGTGTTGTATATTCTAAAAGGCATTAAGGTAGACAAATCCCCAGGTCCAGATGGGATACTGAGGGAAGTGAGAGAGGAAATAGCTGGGGCTTTAACAGATATCTTTGCAGCATCATTGAATACGGGTGAGGTCCCAGAGGACTGGAGAATTGCTAATGTTGTCCTCTTGTTTAAGAAGGGCAGTAGGGATAATCCACGTAATTACAGACTTGTGAGCCTGACGTCAGTGATAGGGAAGCTACTGGAGAAGATACTAAGGGGTAGAATATATACCCATTTGGAAGAAATTGGCTTATCAGTGATAGGCAGCATGGCATTGTGCAGGGAAGGTCATGTAATATAAACCTAATAGAATTCTTTGAAGAGGTGACGAAGTTGATTGATGAATGAAGGGATGTAGATGTCATATACATGAACTTTAGTAAGGCATTTGATAAGATTCCCCATGGTAGGCTGATGAAAAAGCTGAAGTCACATGGGGGTCCAGGGTGTTCTAGCTAGCTGGATAGAGAATTGGTTGGGCAGGAGGAGACAAAGAGTAGTAGTGGAAGGGAGCCTCTCAAAATGGAGACCTATAACCTATGGTGTCCCACAGGGATCTGTGCTGTTGTTTGTGATATACATAAATGATTTGGAGGAAGGTATAGGTGGCCTGATTAGCAAGTTTGCAGATGACACTAAGATTGGTGGAATAGCAGATAGTGAAGGGGACTGTCAGACAACACAGCAGAATATAGCTAGACTGGAGAGTTGGACAGAGAAATAGCAGATGGAATTCAATCTGAACAAATGTGAGGTGATGCATTTTGGAAGATGCAATTCCAGAGGAAACTATACAGTAAATGGAAAAGTCCAGGGGAAAATTCATGTACAGAGAGATCTGGGTGTTCAGGTCCATTGTTCCCTGAAAGCGGCAATGCAGGTCAGTAGAGTGGTCAAGCAGGCATATGGCATGCTCTCCTTCATCAGACGGGGTATAGAGTAGAACAGTTGGCAGGTCATGTGATAGTTGTATAACACTTTGGTTCAGCCACATTTGGAATACTGCATACACTTCTGGTTGCCACATTACCAAAAGGATGTGGATGATTTGGAGAGAGTGCAGAGGAGGTTCACCAGGATGTTGCCTGGTATGGAGGTTGCTAGCTATGAGGAGAGGTTGAGTAGATTAGGATTATTTTCATTGGAAAGAAGGAGATTGAGCGGGGACCTGATTAAGGCCTACAAAATCATGAGAGGCATAGACAGGGTGGATATCAAGAAACATTTTCCCAGAGTGGAGGACTCAATTACTAGGGGTCACGAGTTCAAAGTGAGAGGGGAAAAGCTTAGGGGAGATATATTTGAAAAGTTCTTTATGCAGAGGGTGGTGGGACCTGGAATGCGTTGCCAGCGGAGGTGGTAGGAGTGGGAACAATAGCATAATTTCAGATGTATCTAGACAGATACATGAATGGGCAGGCAGTGAAGGGATACAGATCCTTAGAAAATAGGTGGCAGATTTAGATAGAGGATAGGGAGGCCAAAGGGCCTGTTCCTGTGCTGTAATGTTCTTTGTTCTTTGACTGAAAGCAAGCAAATTGCAACACCTAGAAATAGCATACAAAGCTAAGCCAATGAGCCTTGCCTAAGCAAAACTCAACACAATATTTTAAACCTTTGAAATAATTCTGCTGTGATAATATTTTTCAAATGCTAGGCATTCATCTCAAATTTCTACATATTCTGTTTTAAAGGAAATTCATTTAAATTTAAAAACAGTGTAATTAAAAAAGAGCTGCATTTATATAAAACTAAGAGCTTGCACTATGTAATATTTTTCATTTCCTCACAATGTCCCAAAGCTTTTACAGCTGATTAGTTCTGAGGTATAATCATTGTTGCAAGGTGGAGAAACATAGCAAAAACTTCATTACAGTCTAATAGCTTTGCCAAACGGAACTTTAACTGTTCACTGGATAGAGTGATGTTCAGAGAGTAGTGCAGTCATAGACTCTGTTGATACCTCATGGAAAGGTAGATTGACATTGCAGACATGGGCCTTGATCAGAGCGGAGTTCGTAGTCTCAGTGGGGAGATAGGGGAAATGTTATCGGTCTGTTCTTTTAACTCTTTTTTGCCAAAGAAAACATTGGGGCTTTCCAGAATTTATGCTTTAGTTTGAGATTGTCTGATATTAATTCAGATTATCTTGTTGCACTCTCAGTAACTTGTGAAAAGGAATATGAAATTCCAGTCATTAACTAAACTAACCATGCAACAAAATTTCATATTTGAAAGAAAACCATTGCCTGATAAAAGAAAAAGAATGATCTCCGTTCTCTTAAAAATATATCTTGTAAGCATTTATACTTTAAAACTAAAATTGTGAATAGATTGCTTTCCATTCCACTTTTAGTCTGAGACCAGAATGATCTTTTGCAATGTTTAAGCCATACTATTGGAAGGATTAGTGCAGAAGAGATTTCCAAGAATGGTTTCAGGGAGAAGACATTTCAATGATGAGGAAAGATTGGGCATTTTAGTATTACTTTCCTTGAAAAGGAAATGCATAGATTTAATGGAAATTTTCAAAACCATGAGGGATGTGGACAGACTAACAGGATAAATCTTTTATTTTGAACTTGTCCGTGTATCTGAAACATATATAGATATTTTCAAATCTTTCTCTGTTTACCAGATAAATTCAAACCCTTTTTTGATCTGGGGAAATTGCAAAAATAACACCCAAACCTGCCCAATCTTACACCATAATTGCAAAGCCTCTTCTGAGACGCCTACAGATTGCCTTTCTGCAAGGGATATTCAGTATTCCAACTATAATCCCAGGTATGAATATCTTTCCTCACTAACAATACAGTATGACATTTGGAGGCAAAAAGCAGGTAATTATAGGTTGATTAGCCGATTGTTGGAATCAATTAAGAAGGAAGTAATAGCAAACATTTGGGGGATCATAACCTAATCCAGCAGAATTAGTATGGCTTCATGAAAGGGTAACTCTGTCTCATTTATTGGTGTTTTTCAACGAGAATGGGAACCAGTAGCTGTGTTGTATTTCTACAGAGATCAGTGCAGGAACCATAGCTGTTTACGATATAAAATAATAACCTGGGACATTGAAGCAAATGTACTGTAGCCAAGCTTGCAGACAGTATCAAAATCTAAGACTGTGATAAGGAGGAATTTCTTGTCTCAGAGGGTTCTGAGTCTTTGGAACTCCTCATCATAGACAGTTGTGGAGGCAGAATCCTTGTGTATATTTAAGGCTGAGATAGTTTCTTGATCAACAGGGGAATTAAGTGTGATAGGGAAAGGGCAGAAAAGTGCCATCAGCCATGATCCTATTGAATAGTGGAGCATGCTTCAAAGGCCAAACAGCCTACTCCTGTTCCTGTTTCTTATTGTTTTCTCGCTTGCTCTGCATGATCATCATTTTAAAAAGCTTTCCAGACCCAGTATCCTTACATTAAGCCTATGCTTAAAAATGAATATTTTCAAACTAAAAATATTTCTATAATATGTGCATTTGTAACAATCTCCATTCACCAGTTTTTAAGCATTTCTAGGACTTCTAGACAAAAAGAATTGTGCTTGGATATTCAACTCTCTTACCTAATTTGATTTGAAGACAATGATAGAGAAAAGTAGGTGTAGTATAAAGCATGCTCCTAACATGCTAAGACCCGGGTCAGCTTTGCAACACCAATAACAACAACATCATTTTGGTCGATTAATCATTATGCTTATTCTTAATAGCAACAACACCTACATGGTCCATTAATCATTATGATCTCTGATGAAACTGCCAAATTTGTATTATAGTCTGTCCAGGTGTGACAATAATATGATTTTATCTTTTTTTTATGAAGAAAGATTGTGATAGAGGTGAAATGCAGTCTGCTCCAAAGCCAATAAAGTAAACTGCTTGTAAGGCCTTGAGCTTTTTCTTTAAGGTTGGAACAATAGAAGCAGCCTGAATGGGTGGGGTTAAGTTCCCACAGTACAAAGATTTTTAGTTTTCAGTAGCAGCTGTTGCTGGCTCTTGAAGATGGGTTTGGAAGATGCAGTGCAGCTCTCTCTGCTACTCTCTCAGAGTTTTGTCTTGATGTTATTCCTCCTGGAATAGAGAATTACATGTGAACAATCTATTTAACTAAATTTGCCTTTGCTAAAGGTGTGTTATTATTTTGCAACAGTTACTGTTTAGTAGTTAAATAATCTGTTATTCTGTTAAGTTTTCCAATAAAATTAAGTCATTCCAATTTTTTCTTTCATTTGTTGTGTTTTAACCATACCGTATGAATAAAGTGTATTTTGCTTCACGACTGGAAGGAAATACCTGGCAGTTGCCTTTAAAATAAGAAAAAGTTGGGGTCTATGCTATCTTCTTAATATATTTTGAGGGAATCAGGTTTGGTCCATAACAAATTGGGGTTCTTGTTGGGATCAAAATCTCTAATTCGAGGTTCATTTTGGATTGTTGAACTCAATGTCAGTGAATGGTGAGTGTTGGTGTTTTCTATTTCAGGTGTTGCACTCAGTTGATTTAATGAGGGTGTGCCTCTTTTAGTCACTAAGAGTTTTCTGGGGGTGGAAAATTAAATGAATTACAACAGAAGGATGAAAAACTAAAGCAGTTGTATCAAAATCACATACAAAAGAAGAACCCGAGTGTATCCCAGAATGTTACTATGTTAAAAATGAAGTCTTGATGAGGAAATAGAGACCATCACATATTCAGGTGGATGAGAAATGGACAGAGGTTCATCCAGTTGTAATACTGGTGAGTTATATGAAGGAGGTGTTGCCGGGAGCACACGATTGCCAGTAGGGGGTCATTTAGGAGTAAGGAAAACTCAAGCCAAAATACAAAACCATTTTTACTTGCCTGGACTGCATAAGGATGTGGTTGAATTTTGCCGGACATTTCATACCTGTCAGGAAATAGATAAGGCATGTCAGAAAGGTAAGGTCGCAGTGGTCATGGGGGACTTCAGTATGCAAATGGAATGGGTGAATTATGTGGCCAGTGGATTCAAAGAAAGGGAATTCATGGAATGCTTACAGGATGGCTTTTTGGAACAGTTTGTGATGGAGCCCACAAGAGAGCAGGCTATTCTGGACTTCGTGCTATGAAATGAGCCAGAATTTATAAAAGATCTTAAAGTCAGGGAACACTTAGGAGGCAGCAATCATAATATGGTAGAGTTCAGTCTGCAGTTTGAAAGAGAGAAGGCAAAATCTGATGTAATGGTGTTGCAGTTAAATAAAGATAACTACAGGGGCATGAGAGAGGAACTGATGAAAATCATCTGGAAGCAGAGTCTAGTTGGGAAGATAGTAGAACAACAATGGCAGGAGTTTCCAGGTGTAATTGAGGACACAGTACAGAGGTACATCCCAAAGAAAAGAAAGATTACCCAGTTGGGGGAGGGTGGGGATTAGACAACCATGGCTGACGAAGGAACTCAGGAAACGTATCACAGAAACAGAGAGAGCCTATGAAGTGGCCAAGAGCACTGGGAAATCAGAAGACTGGGAAGACTACAAAAACAAACAGAGGATAACATAGAGAGAAATAAGGAAGGAGAGGATCAAATATGAAGGTGAGCTAGCCAGTAATATTAGAAATGATAGTAAAAGTTTCTTTCAATACATAAGAAACAAACAAGAGGCAAAAGTAGAGACTGGGCTGTTCCAAGTTGATGCAGGAAGGCTATTGGTGGGAGATAAGGAAATAGCTGAAAAACTTAATAAATGTTTGGTGTCAGTCTTCACAGTGGAAGACATGAGTAATATCCCAACAATTAAGGAGAGTCAAGGGGCAGACTTGCGTATGGTGACCATTACAAAACAGAAAGTATTTGAAAAGCTAAAAGATCTAAAAATTGATAAATCTCCTGGCCCCGATGTGCTACATTCTAGAGTTCTGAAGGAGGTGGCTGAAGAAATAGCTGAGGCATTGGTTGTAATCTTTCAAAAATCACTGGAGGCAGGGAGCATCCCAGATAATTGGAAAATCACTGTTGTAACCCCATTGTTCAAGAAAGGATCAAGACAAAAGATGGAAAATTATAGGCCGATTAGCCTAACCTGGGTTGTAGGTAAAATTCCAGAATCCATCGTTAAGGATGAGATTTCTAAATTCTTGGAAATGCAGGGCCGGATTAGAACAAGTCAGCATGGATTTAGAAAGGGAAGTCATGCCTGACAAACCTGTTAGAATTCTTTGAAGAGGTAACAAGTAGGTTAGACCTGGGAAACTCAGTGGATGTTATCTACCGAGATTTCCAAAAGGCCTTTGATAAGGTGCCTCATGGGAGGCTGCTGAGTAAGGTGAAGGCCCATGGTGTTCAAGGTGAGCTACTGGCATGGATTGACAATTAGCTGTCTAACAGAAAACAAAGTTGGGATAAAAGGTTCTTTTTCAGAATGGCAGCTGGTGACCAGTGGTGTCCCACAGGGTTCAGTATTGGGGCTGCAGCTGTTCACTTTATATATAAATGATCTGGTCGAAGAGACTGGGGGCAATCTGGCGAAGTTCGCCAATGATACAAAGTTAGGTGGACAGGCAGTAGTTCTGAGGAGGTGGGGAGGCTACAATTTAGGAGACAATTTAGGAGAATGGTCCAAGAAATGGCTGATGAAATTCAATGTGAGCAAATGCAAGGTCTTACAATTTGGAAAAAAGAACACAGGCTTGGACTATTTTATAAATGGTGAGAAAATTCATAAAGCCAAAGTACAAAGGGATCTGGGAGTGCTTGTACGGGATTCTCTAAACGTTGACTTGCAGGTTGAGACCGTGGTTAAGGAAACAAATGTAATGTTGCCATTTAGCTCAAGAGGGTTGGAATGTAAAAGCAGTGTTGCGCTACGGAGACTTTATAAAACTCTGGCTAGGTCCCATTTAGAATACTGTGCCCAGTTTTAGGCTCCACACCTCAGGAAGGACACTGGAGCGTGTTCAGCAGAGATTCAAATGGATGATCCCTGGAATGGTAGGCCTAACATATGATGAACGGCTGAGGATCCTGGGATTATATTCATTAGAGTTTAGAAGGTTGAGGGGAGATCTAATAGAAATGTACAAGATATTGCATGGCTTAGAAAGGGTGGACGCTGGGAAATAGTTTCCGTCAAGCGGGGATACTAGGACTCGTGAGCACAGCCTTAGAATTAGAGGGGGTCAATTTAGAATGGAAATGAGGAAACATTTCTTCAGCCAGAGAGTGTGCGCTGTGGAATTCATTGCCTCGAAGCACAGTGGAGGCTGTGACGTTAAATGTCTTCAAGGCAGAGATTGATAAATTCTTAATCTCGCAAGGAATTAAGAGATACGGGGAAGTGTAAGTGGTATTGAAATGCCCATCAGCCATGATTGATTGGCGGAGTGGACTTGATTGCCTGAATGGCCTTATTTCCACTCCTATTTCTTATGGTAACTGGAAAACTTCAGTCGATGATAAAACCAGCACCTTTAATGCCCATTCCCAGATTTGAGGAATGTTTTATAAGAGGCTGATTTGATTGCACAGGACCCCTACCTTAAACTAAAAGTGGGAATCATTTCTTTTGATCATAATGGATGTGTCCACTACCTTTTGAGAGCCCATTCCATTATGCAATATCACAGCTAGAAGGTTTGTAGAGGAGTTACTCAACCTTTGTTTTAATAGATATGGATTCCAACAGAAATACAATCAAATCAAAAGTGAAATTGTTCATCAAAATTATTCAAGGAAGTTATAGACAGGTAAGGAATAAAAGCTGAAAGGGTTCAGAAAAGATTTACGAGGATGTTGCCAGGTTTGGAGAATTTGAGCTATAGGGAGAGGTTGAATAGGCTGGGGTTGTTTTCCCTCAAGCATCGGAGGCTGAGGGGGGACCTTATGGAGGTTTATAAAATCATGAGGGGAATGGATAGGATAAATAGACAAAGTCTGTTCCCTGGGGTGGGTGAGTCCAGAACTAGAGGGCATAAGTTAAGGATGAGAGGCGAAAGATATAAAAGAGACCTAAGGGGCAACTTTTTCATGCAGAGGGTGGTTACGTGTATGGGATGAGCTCCCAGACGAGGTGGTGGACGCTAGTACAATTGCAACATTTAAAAGGCATCTGGATGGGTGTACAAATAGGAAGGATTTGGAGGGATTTGGGCCGGGTGCTGATAGGTGGGACTAGATTGGGTTGAGATATCTGGTCGGCATGGACAAGTTGGAACAAAGTGTCTGTTTCCGTGCTGTACATCTCTATGACTCTATAATTCACTGCATACCATGCAGGATCACAGGGGGGAGCATTAGAATGGTAACTTTAAAGATCAAGTTGAGGGTTTTACAGTCAAGACTATCCAGAGAATCGAAATAAAGGAATTCCATGTGTACCTTTTGCAACTGGGGACGCATTTTATGAATTAACTAAATTCAATCCATTTGAATAATTTTTTAAGCATGAGGTGAGAGGGCCACTGAAATTAATTAAGGAGAAATTAATGAGTCAGAGTTCAGAGACCACATATTTGGACTGTATATCCAACTTAGGGAACGATTAAATAGAATGGGTTTAAAAGTAGCACCGCATGAGATGAAACAGGAAGATGATGAGAAATCAAAAATTCGCAATTCTCCTAGTAGTGATAAAGTGCTGACATTACTTCCAGTGGTATATGAACCTTTAAAGGCAAGGTTTAGTGAGCTTTATCAAATTGAAAGAAAATTGAGTGAGGTGAACTATTTAATAGGAATGTCAGATAGAAAGAAATCTCACAGAGTGTGTCATGTGAATATGCTCAAAATATATTTTTACAGGGAAGATGGGAGGCAGCAGGTCGCACAGTGGTTAGCACTGCTGCCTCACAGAGCCAGAGACCTGGGTTCAATTCCCGCCTCAGGCCACTGACTGTGTGGAGTTTTCACATTCTCCCTGTGTCTGCGTGGGTTTCCTCCGAGTGCTCCGGTTTCCTCCCACAGTCACAAAGATGTGCAGGTCAGGTGAATTGGCCATGCTAAATTGCCTGTAGTGTTCGGTTAAGGGGTAAATGTAGGGATATGGGTGGGTTGTTCTTCGGCGGGTCGGTGTGGACTTGTTGGGCCGAAGGACCTGTAAGTAATCTAATCTAAGAAAAGCAAAAGGCAAATGAGGTACTGGTTACAATACTAAGTTCAGAGGATGCTGAATTGGATATTCCTCAAACTAAACTGGTCAATGAGGAACTTCTCAAAAATTGGGATAAACTATTAAGTTACATTCCAGAGTAAAACTGAATTGACCTGAAAAACCTATTATAATCACAAGGGGAGATGTGTGAGCATAATGCTACATGCCAGTATCCTCTAAGTAAGTCCAACCTGGTAAATATAAGTTGCTTATCCCATTTTCTCCTTACTGTCTTCCATAGAAGTTGGGAAGTGCAAACCTAATTACACATGAAATAGATATAGGAAACGCTATTCCAATTAAGCAGCATCCTTGCAGACGTAACTCTTTAAAATTGGCACAGGGTTCAAAAAGAGATTGAACTTGTGCTCAAAGACAATATAATTGCAATGAATGGAGCTTACATATAGTAATATTGCCAAAACCAAATGGTAGCCAAAGATTATGTGTGGAGTATCGCAAAATCAATGCAGTTACAAAATCTGTTTCATATCCTCTTCAGTAAAGAGAAAATGGGATTAACAGCTTATATTTACCAGGTTGGACTTATTTAGAGGATACTGGCAGGTAGCATTATCTGAAAAGCAAAGGAAATTTAAGCTTTCACAACACTACATGGGCTTGACCAGTATAAAGTCATGCCATTTGGTATGAAAAATGCACTAGCTACATTTCAAAGACTAACCAATAAAGCTATTTCAGGATTTCCCAATTGTGTGGTGTATATTGACAATCTTGTGATTTTTAGTCACACGTGGCGGGAACATTTGGAGTATCTATCGGAATTCGATAAATGATTTTGGGATGTGGATTTGATGATAACCTGTCTAAGAGTGAGTTTGCTAAAGACCAAGTCATGTTCCTGAACTATGTTATTAGACAAGGACAAATGGTTCTATGGGATGTGAAAACAAAAGTTATTGGGGAGTTTCTCATACCATTGATGAAAAGAGAAGTAACACATCTCCTTGGACTGAACGGGTTTTATCAGAAGTTCAAACCGAATTTTAGCACTGTGGCCAATCCACTGACTGACATGTTGAAGAAGTACAGAAAATTTCAGTCAACAGACAAATGTCAGAAGTTTGACAGCCTGAAAGCTGTGTTAACCACTACCCTAGTGTTAGCTGCACCTAATTATGCAAAACTAATCAAGGTGGCTGTAGATGCAATTGATGTGCTTTTCAGTCCTTTTGCAAGAAGATAGGATCAAGAATCATAGAGATATACAGTATGGAAATAGACCATTCAGTCCAACTCGTTTACATCGACCAGAATCCTAACCTAATCTAGTCCCATTTGCCAGCATTTGGCCCATATTCTTTTAAACCCTTCCTATTCATGTACCCATCCAGATGTCTTTTAAATGTTATAATTGTACCAGCCTCCACTACTTCCACAGGCAGTTCATTCCATACACGCACCACCATTTGTGTGAAAGAGTTGCCCTTTACATCCTTTTTAAATCTTTTCCCATCACCCTAAACTTATGCCCTCTAGTTCTGGACTCCCCAACCCATGGAAAATACCTTGTCTATTTACCCGATCCATGCCCCTCATGATTTTATAAACCTCTATAAGGTCACCCCTCAGCGTCCAATGATCCAGGGAAAACAGCCCCAGCCTATTCAACCTCTCCCTATACCTCAAACCCTCCAAACCTGGCAACATCCTCGTAAATCTTTTCTAAACCATTTCAAATTTCACAACATCCTTCCTATAGCAGGGAGACCAGACTTGCACACAATATTCCAAAAGTAGCCTAACTAATGTCTGTTACGACTATAATATTACCTCCCTACTCCTATACTCAATGCTCTGATCAATAAAGGAAAGCATACCAAATACCTTCTTCACTATCCTATTTACCTTTGACTCCACTTTCAATGAACATTGAACCTGCTCTCCAAAGTTCTCTTTGTTCAGCAACGCTCCCCATTAAGTGTATATGTTCTGCCCTGATTTGCCTTTCCAAAATGCAGTACCTCACACTTACCTAAATTAAATTTCACCTGCCACTCCTTGGTCCATTGGCCCATCTAGACAAGATAATGAGAAGACACAAAGGCCTATTGGGCATTTTTCTAAAAAATTGAATAATCAACAGACCTTGAGCTTGGTGTTGGTGTTGCAACATTTCAACAGTTATGTTGCCTGTAAAGTGTCTGAGGAGAAAGTGAGGACTGCAGATGCTGGAGAGTCAGAGTCGAAAAGTGTGGTGCTGGCAAAGCACAGCAGATTAGGCAGTGTCCAAGGAGCAGGAGAGTCAACATTTTGGGCATAAACCCTTCATCAGGAATATGGAGGGGGAAGGGGGATGAAAGATAAATAGGGGGTGGCGGTAGTGTTGGGGGGAATGTAGGTGGGATGGTGATAGGTGGATGCTTGTAGGAAGTGATTGTGATAGATCAATGGGAAGACTAGAGCAGATATGTGGGAAGGAAAATGGACAGGTAGGACAGGTCAAGAGCGCGATGCTGAGTTAGAGGGTTGGATCTGGGATGAGGTGGTGGGTGGGGAAATTTGGAAACTAATGAAGTTGATGTTGATGCCATGTTGTTGAAGAATCCCAAGGTAGAATGTTATGATGGTGTAAGGGGCACTGTACCTTTAAGAGAGTTGAAGGACTTAGCAAGATCACAGAGTACTTGAGAATTTACAATGTAACATTTGGTCCAGCAGCTAACAGTGCCTGGGTTGCTATGAGACAAAAACAAATTCAAACTCGGCCAATCAGTTTAAATGATGCCTCAAGATACTAAACTCCAATCAAGTTTGAATTTGGGATTTTGACAATATTAAAACCAATGAAATGATCCAATGTTTTGGGTAATAAACCAAAAAGAAATTGAACAGTTGGAAGAGAACTGCCAAACCACCAACATTTGCAGACGCCCAGAGCATATCTCTCTTAAAGGTACCTTTATATATCAACAACCTGTGAAACAAAAGCCCTAAGAAGAAGAAAAGAAGACTCAGGAAGATACAAATAGAAGATTCAACAGCTGGCTGGTTTTGAAATTGGCACTTTTTGGTAAATCTTAATCGGGAGTTTTATCCGACCAGTATTATAGAAGGGGAAGTTAAAAGATAGGTTTATAGAAAGAAGTTGTAAATAGTTGCTAGTTAATTATTCTCTGTTAGACTTAAAAAAAAGTTGTTAATTTTTACTCCAATAGTGACTTGTGGGATAATTCTTTGCCTCTCAAATTTTAACAGATTACAGCACGAGTTAAATCATTTCTGTGTTGCAGGTTTAAATTAATGGGGGGGGGGGGCACGTGGTTTACCCTGTGTTGTAACAGGAAGATGAGGTGTTCTTCCTTCAGCCAGCAGGTGGCTTTGATTTGGCAGTGGAGGAAACCCAGGACTTGCATGTCCTTGGGGAAGTGGGAGGGGAAGTTGAAGTGGTTGGCCACAGCGTGGTGGGGTTGCTTGGTGCGTGCAGACTAGAGATGTTACCTGAGCCACTCCATGAGTTGGCGCTTGGTCTCCCTGATGTAGAGGAGACCGCATCGAGAGCAATGGGTACAGTAAATGAGGTGGGAGGATGTGCAGGAAAATCTCAGCCAGATTTAAAATGACCCTTTAGGGCCTTGGATGGAGGTGAGGAAGGTGGTGTGGGCACAGGTTTTGTGTGGCAGCAGGGGAAGGTGCAGGGATTGGAGGGTGCGTTGGTGGGGAATGTGGCCCTAACAAGAGAGACGTAGTCTCTGCGGAGTGCAGATAGGGGTAGGAGGGAAATATACTTTTGGTGGTGGGGTCTGACTGTAGGTGGCGATAGTCTGAGACAATTGATTTTAACTCCTTAAACCTTTTGGAAAAATTTAACAATTTGTTGAGATGAAGCTTATTATTACAGCCATTCAGTTTGAAAATTATACAAGAGGCAGGACAAGACAACATAATTGTCGACACATTGTTATGACTTTGATGAGGGAAAACAGAGATGTTCGGTGGCAGGAAAAAGTGGACTGAAGTGGACTGTAGTAGTGAACATTTGCATGTTTCAAGTCAATGTAATATATATGTATTGTAGTGTATAAATAACATAAGACTAAAGGTATTTAAAAATGAAATAATCTTTATATATTGCTGGTTCACGTTTTTAAAGAGGGGAAGTGCGATGATTCAATGGCTTTGAGAGATATATTTTGTCATGGAGTTTTTTTTAATGATGAAAGGTTGTGACAGAGGTGACAGGCAGTCAACTCCAAAGCCAATAGCTTAAACAGCTTCTGGGGCCTTGAGGTTTATTTTTAAAGATTAGAACAATAGAAACAGCCTGAATGGGTGGGGTCAAGCTCCCACAGTACTAAGTGCTGGTGGCATCATAAAAGGCTGTACAATGTATTCTCAAATGCCAGTGACCCAAGTGCAGATTCTTTTGGTCATCTGAGGCAGCTTGGGAGGCACTATGGAGGGATCCCAATAAGTATTTGAGGATCTTGCTTGAGTGGGTACCAGGCATCTAGAATAGTAGATTTTGTAACCTGGATTGGGAATAAACCACATCTAGCAGTTGGGACCAGAACCTCTATCCCCTCTTTGGAAGCAATTAATGACAGCCTGCATCTTGCGGAACAGATCCCTACTACATAATTTAACAGGGGTGTCCTTTGATAGTAAAAAGGTGTGTATGTCCTTAAAGTGTCCAGCCTAGTGGCTCTGAGAATGGCATTGTTTGTGAAGTCCCAGACAGCCCCACTACAGACACATACCTGAGCATACTTTGAATCCCATTTGCGTAGTCCTTGGTTAAGATTGAAAATGTGGCATCAGTATCAACCAAAAAGGGAACTTTCTTTCTTCCAACAGTTATTTCTAAAATGGGTTCTTTAATTTCCTGTGCAGACACACAGGGCAATAGTTGCGCAGGGCTAGGCTGAGACAGTCACAAGGAGTATGGATGCACCTGGCCCTGGCCACATTGTTCTTCCTCCCCATTTGCCTTATTAATATTTTCCCATGGATTCTGAACAGTAAAATTTGCTTGAGGTTTGGTGTGAACCTGGGTTTGTGTGATGTTCTAACCCTGAGGCCGTCATGTTTGCATAGGGATGGCTGTTGTGATGGGCAATTTTTCGCCCAAAAACTCAAAGGCCACAATTATAGTAACCACTGGTTTGATTTATTCCCTATATCTTCTGCCTCCCTTTTATTTTTCACATTTGCCAGAGCACAAGAATGGTGGCCACCTTTCCATTTAGCCACTAATTGATTCAAACTTCCTACTTGACTGGTACCATCGTCAACCTGCCTTTTCTTACCTGTTGGACTCACTTCACATTTTTTGAATGTCATTGTACTGCCTCTCTTTTCCAAGCACTAAACGCTGAGCAATTTACCTTCTTCTTACCCTTTCTACCTGGGTCACTTTTCAGGAAACGCTCTTATAAACAAGTTTTTCTCTGTCCGGTCTGTTCAGGATTTGAGATTTTTGTAATCTGCCTCTCGTTATCATCAAGCTAAAAGAGGAAATGAGTTAAGAAGTTAAGCCCAAACCTGAAGTGAATCAGTAATTGCAATACTCTCGCCAAGAGAAACTAAAGGGAGGGCCCCTTGTAACCCAGTGGTTCTATGTAACCCATTAACATTTGTTTTGATTTTGTAATGTGTTTTGATGGTAACTAACCTTCCTTTGTCTCCTTTGCTATATTTCCGTCTCAGATGCCAGTATCACACCTTCATGTGACAAGGTGGCCTTTGTTGTTGCAAGATATTGCAATATGTAGTTACAGCTGCTGACAGCTTGCTTGATATTAGTTGCTGAAGTAAGCTTTAATTTTAATTTTTAGTTGACCAAATATAACGTCCCAAAAGTCTAGCGAACTATAATGGTCCTTCTTCTACATTGCCACACAGACGCAATTCTAGTTCTTTCACAGTCACTAGATTGATGCTACCCCAAGGACTTGACTGAACTTCAATATTTTCTCGGCAGCTTCAAGCAATCACTGCTTGTGGGCTTCCTTCACCCTATGTTCACGGGCAATGAACTTATCAATCATCCTAGGGCTTCTTCCAAATTCAAACCACTCCAGACAGTTCCCAGGCTTTCTCCTGAACTTTAACTTCAATTCTTATTTTGACATACTAGCTGTCAGGGCATCTATGAGCCCTAAATCCTGTGAGTGTGCTACTGCAGTACATTTTCATCCTGGATCCCTTCTCCTTGCCTCCAAAGATCTGATTGAATCGCATAGGATTCTCTTTCAACCACTTGCTTTGTTGTTCCATCATCACCTCACAGCAACACTCTTCTCTACAGCCCCTTAAAACCAAAACCAGAACACTGGACTGAACAACCACAGCACATCCCTCTCTGCACATGCTTCAGGACTCCATGCAGGTAGTCGGAATTGTTGTCATCAGCCCACACGTTAAAAAAAAGGTAGTTTGGGAGAGACCACGCAATTTATCAATGATGGAGTCAATTGTCCATTCAATGATTGGCAATTGATCTGTTGCCACCTTAAACTTTCACTCCCTTACACAGTGACAGAAACAGTGCATGTCACATAGAAAATAGACTGCTGCAACGTGTCAACCCTGTTTTAACAGTATCTTCAAAACTTGCGACCTTTAGCACCGACAAGGATCAAGGCAGCAGATACATAGGATAGCACCATCCTCTGCAAATTCCCTCCCAAGCCTCATATCTTCCTGACTTAGAACAATTACGTCAATGTCGCTGGGTCAAATTATTGGAACTCCCTTTGTCTTGGCATGGTGTGTTCAGTGGGAATGTAGCAGTTCAAGAAAGTAGCTCACCCTCACTTCTCAAGGGTATTTAGTGCTGGGCAACAAATATCGATGCCTAAACAATGTGAAAGAATTAAACCATGTCTGGCATGAGAAGAATGCACATTAAAAAAAACTGAACTGACTTTGGAATCAATAGTTCCCACATCAGTTGCAGGATTGCTGGAATGGTCAAGCTTACCTCACTCCCTACAAAACCACATTATTACGGATGCTGGAAACCTGAAATGAAAACGAAAAGCAAGAAATGTCCAACAGTTCCAGCAGGATCTGAGGAGAACTTGCTTCCAACATCCTTTTTGTCAGCATTTTCATTTATGGTTTCTTTGAGGAAGTTTGTAGGAAGGATAAAGCAAGAACTGAAATGTCGGTATTTATAATAGCAGAACTCCAACCACTTGTGCTTCCCAATCTTCTTTCAAGATCTTGTGGCTGAAATGTGGTTCTGTTCTAATTTTTAGAATATTTATTTACTGAATAGGAAGGGTTTAGACGGATATGGCCAAATGCGGGCAAATGATTGCACTGTGGCTCAGTGGTTAGCACTGCTGCCTCACACTACCAGGAACCTGTGTTCAATTCGAGCCTTGGCTAACTGCCAATGTGGACTTTGTGCATTCTCCCTGTGTCTGCGTGGGTTCTCTGGTTTCCTTCCACAGTCCAAAGGTGTGCAGGTTAGGTGGATGGACCATGTTAAATTGCTCATAGTTTCCAGGGATATGTCAGCAAGGTGGATTAGATATGGGGAAAGTGGGGTGGGTGTGAGTGGGCTGCTTTTCTGAGGGTCATGATGGGCTGAATAGCCATAAGGAGTCAAGGAGTTCCAGGAGTCAAGCATTCTATCTTACCATCCGCCATGTGCAAACTAGATGCTGAGAATTCTTGACATGGAAGTCTGCGTGGACACCTGGTGACTCCAGCTCACCACTGACTATGAAGACCTTACTTGCTGGTCACCATGGAACAGCATCTCAAGGCATGTTTCATCTGCACTGGTCACACGCACCCTCTGTCCATGGACACTGGCGTTCCACATGAACCCTCATGACACATCTCTCTTACAGTAGGCTCACCTTCAACGGTAAGTATCATTGCAAAGCTGCAGCAAAAACATTTTGTGCTCAGGGATACGCAGCCAGCCTGAGATGCAGACTGGTCCAGTCTGCACTCTTCATGCTCACTCACTTTCAGCCAACTTGAATGCTCACAAATTGCAACTCTTCCTACCATGCTTTGCACATTACCCCTCACCAAAGGATCGCGGCGTCATAGTACTGCAGTTTTGTATTGCCATTCAGTGCAGACGTAAAGGCAGAAGCTTGGCATGGTTTTCAATGAGTTAAACGCCTAACGTAGGGGGTGCCGGCACAAACCTGGGCAGCATGGTGGTCAGTGGTCAGCACTGCTGCTTCACAGCACCGGGACCCGGATTTGATTCCACCCTCAGGCAACTGTCTCGTGTCTGTGTGGGTTTCCTCCAGGTGCTGTAGCTTTCTACCGCACTCCAAACGTGAGCAGGTTAGGTGGATTGGCCATGCTACATTGCCCATAGTGTCCAGGGATGTGTGGGCGAGGTGGATTAACCATGGGAACTGCAGGGTTACAAGGATAGTGTAAGGGGCTGGGTCTGGGTGGGCTGCTCTTCAGAGAGTCAGTGTGGACTTGATGGGCCAAGTGGCCTGTTTCCACACTGTAGGGATTCTAGGATTCTATGGTTAATTTAGATATCTGGTTGGCATGGACGAGTTGGATCAAAGAGTCTGTTTCTGTGCTGTACATCTCTATGATTATGACTCTACGCTCAATTATCTAACGTTCTGAATGACATCTCAAGATAGCTGAAGATGAATGACCAATTTCGTGTGTTTTGTTTTACTTTCACGATTGTGATTAAATCGTTGCTTTGGGTACGCTTTGGAGATGGGTTCTGAAAGGATTAGACGCGTTGAAGGGCTTTTGCCCGAAACGTCGATTTTGCCTGTCCTCGGATACTGCCTGAATTGCTGTGCTCTTCCAGCACCACTGATCCAGAAGAAGGTTTCCAGCATCTGCAGTCATTGTTTTTACCGCGTTTAGACACTGGTCGATTCCATTGGTAGGTGTGATGATCTTGCGTTTCCAAGCCAGGTAGATGAAACATGATTCACGAATTGGTGCCACATCTCCACAATATTTCGGTTCCTAGTGTAACATGATGCAACACCTGACAGAATGTCAACTGTAGGGCTTCTTCATCCAGTATATGATTTTTTCCTTTGGATGATGCATTGCAAAATAATGCACCAAACTCCCCCTGCAAAATCTCAGTTATTACGTGGTTGGCATTTATTTTGAAAGCACTACAGAGTGGTGAGAATAAAAACAATTTCAACCTTCGCTTTCATTTTATTGCTAACAAATTTCTACTCCCTTTCCCGGCTTTGACCATTCGCCGATCACGTAGACGCGAGAAGAGCCTTCAGCCGGCTATGGTGGGGGCGGGCACTGACAGAGTGAGTGCAGCCTCTGTACAAATGAGATTGCAGGCGAGAAGGAGGAGTCTTGATTGGAGTGGGTCATTCAGTACAAGAAAGGCTGACGCAACTCACAGGATCAAATCTTGTCTGGAAGGTCTCCACCAGAAGACAAAGCGAAGAATTGTCTGTATGTGTGTGTGTTCTTTGTAAAGCGCTCACTGATGACCAGATCTGCCAACATACAGAAAGGTAAGGGCCATGCCATCGTTTTACAGTGTTGCATCTTCCGTCTCGAACACCCGTTTCTCTCATTGATTTGGTATGCTTTGCTATAGTGGAGGGATTTTTTCTCTCTCTCTCTCTCTCTCTTTGTACACTTACTGCAGCGAGCAACGTCTTCACTAAGAGCTGGCTGGGTTAGGCTTTCGGTGAACGTGGTCAGTGTAAGAGTACGTGTCGCACAGGCTTGAAATATATATGTGTGTGTGTGTTTTATGTTGGCTGTAAAGAAACTTAGTGCTTTGGGAAGAGGCTCCTTTCATTGCAAACTGATATTGACGAGAACACGTGGCAAATCGTGCTGCCAGCAAAAGGGAACGTTATTCTTGTAAAGAACTATACGGAGCACTGTAAAGAGTCCCAGTCATGGGTAATGGTAACAGCAGCCCAAGTGTAAATGTATGACAAGTGTATTCCATAAGCCGGGTGCACGTTAAAGTCTGCTGTTGCTGTTAGCGACACCGTGCTGTAAATACAGAATGCTAACCTCTCTGGATGTGGACATGCACTGCATCACTAACTGTGCGCCTCGTCCTGTTACGAAGCGATCACGTTGAAATAATTGCCGCATTTACACGCTTGGTAATTTTGCTTTGCTAGTGTGCAATGCTTCAGTCTTATGTGCTTTTAGGAAGGTAGAATTATTAATTAAGACGACAATGCGTGCTTTAAATAAAAAACCCTTGAGTATTTGGAAGTTTCTGTAAGAATTAATCGCCCCCTCCCCACTACCCCCAACGTGAAACTGAACGTCTGTAATGGTACAGCGCGGCATCTGCAAAGACAACATACAGGTTCAGCCGAGGACGGAAATTTACAGCAAGCTTTTCAGTATCTTTAAAGAGAAAGGACAGAGTGACATTTTGGATGTTAAGAGACTTCAAAAGGGCCATGAAATCAATTAGCCCCTTTTTTTTCTTTCTCTTTGAAGATGTCAGCAGACATGCTGTGTATTTTTAACGTTTTCTCCATTTTCCAGGATGGACTCCTGGCGCAGGTCCGTGCAAATATTTGGCTAAACAAGAAAGAATGGCCAGCAGTAGATTCAAACTAAAACATAAGCCATTGGTACATAGATAACGCTGATAGGACAGTGTTTCTGTAAAGCCCTGACAGTCATAGAAGCTAGAACTGGAGAAACCTAAAAAACAAATTAGATCAAGTGAGAGGTTCCTTTCCATTCAGGATTTTGGTGAGTTAGCAGCCTCCATGGTCAGTTCACGACTGATTCCATGCAAACAAGTCAAATTCAGTTTTGCAGGTTTTCCTTGTGAGATTATGAATTTTGACGCCGTTGATTTCTTAATCCAGCACCACAGGCACTAAATTACTGTGCCCATAATGCTTCAACTGCTCCCGCATTCTCTGTAAGAATGACTATTTCATTAATTTGACATTTTGTTTTGTGAATCATTTTTAATCAGGGGCTCAAGGGTCCGAAGAGTGGCAGATTAAGTTTAATTTAGATAAACGTGAGGTGCATGCATTTTGGTAAGGCAAATCAGGACAGGATATGTAGACTTAATGGTAAGGTCCTGGGGAATGTTGCTGACAAAGAGACCTTGGAATGCAGATTCATAGTTTCTTGAAAGTGGAGTCACAGGTAGATAGGATAGTGAAGAAGGGTTGGTATGCTTGCCTTTATTGGTCAGTGCATTGAGTACAGGAGTTGGGAGGTCATGTTGCAGCTGTAAAGGGCATTGGTTAGGCCACTGTTGGAATATTGCATGCAATTCTGGTCTCCCAGCTATAGGAAAGATCTTGTGAAATTTGAAAGGTTTCAGAACAGATTTACAAGGATGTTGCCAGAGTTGGT
The DNA here is from genome assembly GCF_004010195.1 of Chiloscyllium plagiosum. Lineage (NCBI taxonomy): Eukaryota > Metazoa > Chordata > Chondrichthyes > Orectolobiformes > Hemiscylliidae > Chiloscyllium > Chiloscyllium plagiosum. The sequence continues at coordinate 34,485,604 of NC_057720.1, read as the reverse complement.
GGATTTCAGCTATAAGGAGAGGTTTAATAGGCTGGACCTATTTTCCCTGGAGTGTCAGAGGCTGAGGGGTGACCTTATAGAGGTTTGTAAAATCATGAGGGGCATGGATACAGTGAACAGCCAAGGTCTTTTCCACAGGGTAGGGGTGTCTAAAATTAGAGGACATAGGTTTAATGTGAGAGAGGAAAGATTTAAAAGGGACCTAAGGGGCAACTTTTTCACACAGAGGGTAGTGCGTGTATGGAAAAAGCTGCCAGAGGAAGTGGTGGAGACTGGTACAATTACAACATTTAAAAGACATCTGGATGGGTATATGAATAGGAAGGGTTAGAGGAATATGTGCCAAATGCTGGCAAATGGGACTAGATTAATTTAGGATATTTGGTCAGCATGCAGAGTTGGACCGAAGGATCTGTTTCCATGCTGTACAACTTTATGACACTATGACTCTAAATGATCAATGATGGTCATCGGTTCCTCTGAAAATTCTTTTGTCCATAGCTGGTGGGATCATCGCAGTGGACAATCCTGGAATTGGAGACTAGTTTTCATGAAACATAGGCTTCAGGAATACAGTTTGGGTATTCACTTGGCCACAAATGTTGGGACTGGTGACATATTCCTGAAACTGATCTCCAATGTGAAAGCAAATAATATGGTTAGTGTGAGAAAGAAGTTTTGCAACAAGCTGCTACTTCTGCAACTATGTTGCAGCAAAGAATTGCAACAAACACAAAGCACTGTGATTGTTAGATCCAGAATTAATGGGAGTTACTTTTATTGTTGTTTCAGATTTCTTTTGTATGAAACTCCCTTGGTCTCAATTTAACAGCAGTGTTAGCCTTTTTTCATATTTTTGTGCACCTTCTTTTGTCTAGATATTCATCTGTGCTGTTCTTCCTGTATTTCTGGATAGTTCCTTTCATTGGTTTGTCACTTTATTCATATCTGTCGTGAGGCATCCTTAGTCATTCTTGCACTATTACAAAACACAAACATTTTACATTCAACTATTTTGTTTCAAGGATGTCCACTGATTAACATCAAATCACCATCTTAACATGTTGAGACTATATCATTTCATATCCAGGTCGTATGTGAAAATTCCAGTATTCTCTTTGTATGAAACAAAAGAAGGATTTTTGACATATTTATTCATCTTCAATTATTGTTCAATACCAATTTTCTTCTAGTATACATTTTACAGGAGTTCTCAGACCAATGGCTATTCAAAGGAAGAAATAACTTGCATTTATATATTTCATGACTTGGGTTATTTCAAAGCACTTCACCATCTTAAAGAATACTAGGGTTTAGTCACAGCTACAAATGCTACAACCAATCCAACAAATAGCAATAAATTAAATGAATCAAAAAAACTTGACTTCTTTGGATGGTTTTGATTGAAGAATGAATGTTGGCCAGAACAAGAACTGCAATTCTCGCTGTTGTTCAAATAAAGGTAGACAAGCAGGAGGCTGGAAGAACACAGCAAGCCAGACAGCATCAGGAGATTGAGAAGTCGATGTTTCAGGTGTCACCCTTAAATTGAGACCAAGGGAGTATCATGCAAAAGAAATCTGAAACAACAATAAAAGTAACTCCCATTAATTCTGGATCTAACAATCACAGTGCTTTGTGTTTGTTGCAATTCTTTGCTGCAACATAGTTGCAGAAGTAGCAGCTTGTTGCAAAACGTCTTTCTTGCGGAGTGGACTCGATGGGCCGAATGGCCTTACTTCCACTCCTATGTCTTATGGTCTTCAAGACTGGAGATGGATGCAAGAGGAGCTACAGATAAAGGGGGGAAGCGGTGGTGAGGTAGGGATAGGTGAACACAGATGGAGGGTACAACCTGGTTGGTCAATGGGAGGAGTGAATCTGGTTGGAAGGGTTGATCAGAGGAGTGGAAGGGAGGGAGAGGAGCTGAGAAGGGAGATGGGGGATGGGAAGGGAGGTTATTTGAAATTGGAGAACTCAATGCTGAGTCCTCCGGGTTGTAGGCTGCCCAGGTGGAAGATGACGTGTTGTTCCTCCAATTTCCAGTCTGATTCGCTGTGGCAGTGGAGGAAGCCAAGGATGGTCATGTTGGAAAGGGAGTGGAAAGGGAGATTAAAATCGGCAGTGACTGGGAGGTCAGGTTGGCACCTGTGGGCCCGGCTGAGGTGCTAAATGAAATCTTCCCTTAGCTTATATTTGGTCTCACTGATGTAGAGAAGACACATCAGGAGCATCAGACACAATAAACTAGGTTGGAGGAGAGACAGATGAGCCTCTGTCTCACCTGGAAGGACTGTACTGGGCCCTGGATGGAAGTGAGTGGGGTGGTATGCCAGCAGGTTTTGCATCTTTTACATGCTGGCGGGTTTGACATTGTATTGGACCTTGTATGTCAATCTGAGAGGCCGAAGTGTCTCTTCATGTTTAATTTATCATCCAAAAGTCAGCTTTTTCTTCAGTATTGTACTTATGTATTAGCCTAAATCATGCACTGAAATTTGGGTTTGAGATATAGCCTTCTGATTCCAAAGTACAAGGGTTACCACTGAGCCAAGCTGAGACACAAAAACCTGCACTGTCTATTGATTTCACTTGCGCACCTTAGGCAATATGTGCAATAATATTAAACCAACGCACATTTTCTTTTTTTTTTCTCTCCTCTTTGGTATCTAAGTAGTGATTCTTCATATTTGGGCCTGGAGGTTGGAACCAGGGCAGGCATCACTGAGGTAAAAGACTGTATTACCTTTCACCACATTAAAAGAAACATTCAGATCATAGTCACTTCTTTAGTCCTGTCTCAGGATAATAATAAAGGAAAAATTCGATCGATTTTCTTTGCTCTCCTTAGCCCTGTCAATCTGTGTGTTCTGGTTAGTTCAAGGTCTGGAATTCTGAGGGTGGTAATAGATCTCTTCCCTAAGCTATTAAGTCGGAGATGAATTGACTTGCTATCAGCATGGATCTACGGTACCTTACCATTGGAAGAGGAACGCTGGAATGTATCTAGTGTGTATAGGTAGAATAGAAGCTACCTTTGAAGTTGTTTGGATTGGGAAGCTCTTGTGCAGTGAAAGCAGGAGAGGACCAATTTGAGATTAAATAATGATTCCAAGGGATTTCTCCCTCTTCAGACCCTATTTGGGGGCAGGCCCAGAATGTGTAAGTGTGAATTTTATAATTGTGGGGAGGCAATAGCCCTGTGATATTATTGCCGGATTGTCAATCCAGAGACCTGGGCAATATTCTGGTGACCTGGCTTCACATCCCATGGCAGATGGTAGAATTTGAATTCAAAAAGTATCTGGAATTTAAGATAACTATGAACCCAGTGTAAATTGTTGGGAAAGCCCACCTGGTTCACTAATATCCTTTAAGAAGTGAGTCTGCCATCCTTATCTGGATTTGATTTATTGTTATAACATGTACCTAAGTAAAGTGAAAAGTTTTGTTTTGCATGTAGTACAGGCAGATCATAATGTACAAGGACAGATAGACCATAGGGTGTTTAGACAGAGCAAGGCATACAAGGTTCCAGCTGCACAGGAGGTGCACAAAAGCAAGGTTAGCATTGGACCTGGTCAACACTACCAGGCCCGCTGTCGGAAAGGCTGCCAGCAGACTCAGAGATCCATTCCACCCTGATAATGTTTTTCTACCCCTCTACCATCGGGGTGAAGGTACAGAAGCCTGAACACACACAGCAATCACTTTCGTAACAGTTTTTACCCTACTATTGTTAGAATACTGAATGGACTCTCAAACTCTTAACATTCACCTGTAGCTGTGTTTTTGTTTTTGCTGCTGTTTACCTATTATTTACCTATCTATGCTACTTAATTCTGTGATCTGTGTGCATTGCTCACAAGACAAAGCTTTTCACTGTGTCTCGGTACATGTGACAATAAATTCAATTCGATTCAATTCAATTCAGATTTGAAATTAGAGAGGTCCAGCAGTCTAATAACAGCAGGGAAGGAGTTGTTCTTCAACATATTGGTGCATGAGTTCTGTATCTTCTGTCTGACGGGAGAGGTTGGAAAAGACTATTACTGGGATGGGAGGGATCTTTGATGATATTGGCAGCCTTTCCATGGCAGCAAGAAGTGTTAGTGGAGTCCATGGATAGGAAGTTGGCTTCCATGATTGTCTGGGCTATGCACACAACTTTCTGTAGTTTCTTACGGTCCTGGGCACAGCAGTTGCTCTACAAAGCCATTATGCACCCAGATAGAATACTTTCTATCATTCATCTGTAAAGGTTGTTGAAGGTCCTTCTGGATTTGATGAATTTCCTAAGCCTACTGAGGAAGAAGAGGCGTTGCAGTGCTTTCTTGACCATTGCATCTACATGGAAGGTCCAGAACACGTTGTTGTTTAAATTCACTCCTAGGAACTTGATGCTCCCTACTCTCTCTACCTTGGCCTACATGTGTCTGGCCTACGTGTGTGACTCCAGACCCACAGCAATGTGGTTGACTCTTAACTGCCCTCAGGGCAATTAAGAATGAGCAATAATTGCTGGCCTAACCAATGACACCGTCATCCTATGAATGGAGTTTTTATGAAATTCATTTTAAATGAGAGATATACTTCATTCAGTTTATTTCCCATAGTTATGGCTTCAGTAATGTTGGTATTGAGTATATACAATGACACCCAAAATTGCTTGGCAAAAAAATTGGGGGTAGAGTTAATATGAAATTGAGTTGCACTTGGAGGAACAAGAAAGGCTGAATGGCTTCCTGTGCTGTTCTGTGATTTTGGGTGATTCCAATTTACCTCATGTTGTTGACAAGGCTGTAACAAAATTAACCACCACCAGCTGGCGTCCAATCAGCTGGGTGCATTCATCAAGGTGGAATTGTGCAGGCCTCTCTTCAGGATACTTCACATTCTCTAACTCTGGGATTGGTGATAGGGTAAAGAACATTGTTAGTGCATTTCAGTGAACTTCAGTGCTGCCTCCAGCGCCTATTCAGGAACGTTTGGGCCCACATCTTCTGCAACGGGGACTGCTGCAAGCTGATTTTGACAGTGAGAATTCAGCAATTAATACAAACATCAAAATATTTTAAATTCTGTTTTGCTTAGTGCAGGGCTGGGCAAGAGAATCCAAAATCTCATTGATGTTGATTTTACCAGATTTTCTGGAGCTTGTCCACACAATAGTGGCAAGGGGTATGTGGGTAGGAATTTCAAAATTGTTATTTTATAACTAATGCTCCTCAGTCCTGATGGCAATTTAAAAAAAAGAAATTATACAACTAGCCATTTCAAAATCTGTGAGGAGACTTAGTACTACAGACCTTTAAAGCTGCTGAAAAGAGAGGCAAGTGCTTAATGTCCTTTGGAGAAGGAAACTGCTATCCTCACATAGTCTGGCCTACATTTGACCCCAGACCCACACTAATAATGACGCAAAGATAAGTGGAGGGGCAGGTAGCTTTCTGGAAACGGGAGGCTGCAGAAGGACTTGAACAGGCTAGAAGAGTGGATGAAGAAATGGTAGATGGAATACAATGTGGGGAAGTGTGAGGTTATGCACTTTGAAGGAAGATAGACTATTTCTAAATGGGCACTGACTTTGCAAATCTGAAACACAAAGCAACTTAGGAATCCTAGTTCAGGGTTCTCAGGGTTAAAATATAGATTCTTTTTTAGATTAGATTACATTACAGTGTGGAAACAGGCCCTTCGGCCCAACAAGTCCACACCGACCCGCCAAAGCGTAACCCACCCATACCCCTACATTTACCCCTTACCTAACACTATGGGCAATTTAGCATGGCCAATTCACCTGACTTGCACATCTTTGGACTGTGGGAGGAAACCGGAGCACCTGGAGGAAACCCACGCAGACACGGGGAGAACGTGCAAACTCCACACAGTCAGTCGCCTGAGGCGGGAATTGAACCCGGGTCTCTGGCGCTGTGAGGCAGCAGTGCTAACCACTGTGCCACCATGCCACCCATTCATTAGAAAGGTAAATATAATATTAGTATTCATTTCAAGAGGGCTACAATACAAGAGCAGAGATGTACTGCTAAGGCTGTATAAGGCTCTGATAAGACCACTTTTGGAATGTTGTGAGCAGTTTTGGGCCCCCCTGTCTAAGGAAGGATGTACTGGCCTTAGAGTGGGTCCAGGAAGGGTTTACAAGAATGATCCTGGGGATGAAGGGCTTGTCACATGAGGAACAGCTGAGGAGTTTGAGCTGGTTGTCGATGGAGTTCAGGAGGTTGAGAGGGGACCTGATTGAAGCTTACCAATCCTGAGAGGTCTGGATAGAGTGAATGTGGAGAAGATGTTTCCACGGTAGGAGAAACCAGGACCCGAGGGTACAGCCTTAGAGAGAAGGGGTGACCCTTTCGAACTGAGATGAGGAGGAATTGTTTCAGCCATAGGATGGTGAATCAGTGGAACTCATTGCCACAGAGGGCTATGAAGACCAAATCATTGAGTGTATTTAAGACAGAGGTAGATAGGTTCTTGATTAGTAACGGGATCAAGGGTTGAGAAAGCCCATGTCAGCCATGATCAAGTGGCAGAGCAGACTCGATGGGCCCAATGGCCTAATTGTACTCCTATATCTGATGGTCCTAACACCCAGTATAGTTGACGCTTAAGTGGCCTCTGGGCAATTAAGGATGGACAATAAATACTGGCTTGGTAAGCAATGCCCACATCCCAAGAATAAATTAAAATAAAACTTATTGTCCAGTATTGATCAGAACAAATGCAAGAATGCCAAATTTCAAACGACTACAATAATTTGTACTACCATAGAAAGCTGTGCTGTCAACTGTGATTGGCCAAGGCATCACCATGGCAGTAGCAATCACGAACTGTAGGTTCCCAAGATCACAGATAATTGAAAAGAAGTGTCAGGCCTTAAAATATACCTTTTGTCTACAGAGAAGACATTTCTGCACATAAGATGAGGCTACAGCAGTTTGTCAGCCATAGGCTTACCAGATCGTAGGCCTGCTTTCTCATTGGAGAGAGATTGCTGGTAATAATTTAATCTGGAGGTCATCACATCTCAAGTGAGGGAAAGGCTGAGAAGAAAAATTCCTTCTGGTAATTTTAGCTGGTGTAGAAATTGAACCCATGTTGTTGGCATCCGTTACTGTATTACAAGCCAGACATCCAGCCAACTGAGCTAAACGACACCCTAGCAAGTCTTGCATAGTCTGGGAATCACATCCACCAGTAAATATTTTGTTTTGAGTTTCATAAGCACAAGCTGGCTGACTACATTCTGCTGTCTATCTATTAAGTTGAAGAACCAAATGAACACACAGATGATTTCGTAAGCTAACCTCTTAAGCAATTGAAAGATAGTCTTAGCAATGGTGACCAAAACGTTATCACTGGCTATTCTTAAATCCCCTCCACCATTCTTATCTGGGCTGCCTTGCAACTGACTTCAAACCCACCGCAATGAGTTGACTCTTCAGTGACTTCTGAATTGGCCCAACAAGTCAGTCAGTTCAGTGGCAATTAACGATGGGTACTAAATGCTCCATTAGAAGTGAATCACACACACTTTGAAAGAATAAGCTTTAAAGCTGTCTATCTAAGTTTTAAATATATATAAAAACCCAGCCTCTATAGAATAGGACAGAATAGGAATAGCCTTTATTATCACTATGGTCCTCTGTTGTATAGAACTCTGCAAATTCACTATCCTTTGAGAGAAAACAAAACCTTCCTCATCTCTTTTTTTTACATGGGTCCCCTGTCTGGTGTGTGGTGCTGAACTGGAACTGGAAACTTCCGTGTCTTCAGTGAATACCCCATTCTGATCTTTTAAGGAAAAAAACCCTGAAAAACAAAGAACTACGGATGCTGGAAATCTGAAACAAAATCAGAAATTGCAGGAAAACTCACATTTATTTAATTTCTATAAGTTGTCATAAGCCAACTAATGCTAGGTCAAGTGCTGTAACTTTATTTACTATTATGGACTGCAGCTCATCTTCTGAGGAGCTGTCTTCTATATTTTCCAAGGCAATGGCAGATCCTATCATGGTTATCACCTGATTTTTGTCACTGGTACCTGTCGGGCAACTTCCACCTCCTGGTGCTGCTGGTGGTTCCTAATTGGGTTGGTGAGCTAGCCCCTTGTCTAATTACAAGGAGCAGGAGAATCGACGTTTCGGGCATGAGCCCTTCTTCAGGAAGAAGGGCTCATGCCCGAGACGTCGATTCTCCTGCATTTGGATGCTGCCTGACCTGCTGCGCTTTTCCAGCAACACATTTTCAGCTTTGATCTCCAGCATCTGCAGTCCTCACTTTCTCCCTGTCTAATTAGGACACTTACATTAAATAATATTCTTGCATTCCCAATACAGTTGAAGTTTCATGACAAGACTCAGAATTTGTCCTGGTGTCAGGTTCCTGTTACTGCTTTGAGAAACCTTCCTGATGTCTGTCATGAAGCTGGTTTTTCCAGAAATAGCAGTGATCCACAACATCAAGATGTCTTGCAATGATATGACAATGTTAACTGATAAAACAGTCTGCAGTTCCTTCACAAAGTCATAAATTCCACAAAACTTTCTGTGAACCTTTCCCAGAATGCAACACTGGAATTTTAGATTTGGACAGTAGTAAAACCAATGCCTGATAGAGATACTTTTGAGAAAACAAGGTCAAGCTGCATTGGCAGGGATAGAATGAAGAAAGGTTTTCTTTCTCATTAGCCTACTCTCTTTGAGAGTTTTTAAAAATTCTTTCACAGGATGTGGATGTTGTTGGTTCAGTCTGAATTTACTGTGCATCCTTAATTGTCTTTGAGAAGGTGGTTGTGAACTGCCATTTTGGGCCACTGCTATCCATATGGTGTAGGTACCACTGTCCTATTTGGAACGGAGTTCCACGATTTTGACTCAATGAAGGAACAGCAATATAGTTTTAAGCCAAGACAGTATGTGGCTTGGAGAGGAGACGCTTTGGGAAGTCAGGAGTTGTTCGTTGCTGCAGAATTCCCAGCCTGTGCCCTGCTGTTATAGCCAAGCATGTTGGTAGCAGGGAATTCAGCAAAATAATACCATTGAACATCAAGAGGAGATGATTAGAGTTTGTCTTGTTGAAGGCAGTCTCTGCCTGGCACTTGTGTGGCACAAATGTAGCTTGCCACTTATCAGTCTAATCCTGAATATTGTCCAGATCTTGTTGCAGATGGGCATGGACTGTTTCTGTGTCATCAGCAAAGATCTCAAATTCTGACAAGGGAAAGCCATTAATGTAATAGCTGAAGATGGTTGGCCAAGGATTGGCCTTCAAACAACCACAGTTACCTTCCTTTATGTTAATACTTGTGCACTCTGGCTATAAATCCTCAAACACCAGAATTAGAATAATAATGAGAATCACTACCAATAGGTCCATACCGACCCACCAAAGAGTAAACCACCCAAACCCATTCCCTTACATTTCCTCTGAATAATGCACCTAACCTACACATCCCTGAACACTATGGGACAATTTACCTAACGTGCAGAAGCAGAAGTCGATGTGTGCTCCTCATGTGTATGACTTCTCAGTGGGAGCAAACAAGTGGAAAAGTTATCATTTCATGCCAAAACATTCAATCTCAAGATTAATTATCTTGAGTGCAAAATTCACCCAATAATGTCTATTATTTTTAAACAAACTTTCATCTGGATATCTAGCTCACACTTCCATTGTGAGCCCTAGTAACCCTTACTGTGTTTTCTATTTGCCAGGTATTACCAGTTGAGATCGAAAGCAAGGGAAGGAATTGAGAAACCATATTGAGGTAAGGTGCATCACTATTTGCAAGATTTCTAAAGACAAAAACAAATCTCCTGCCTTCTCCAGGCAAAATATGATTACTGAACAAGTATGTTTTTATCTGCTTCCAAATCACTGCTTCTCCAGGTCTTGCTGTTGTCGGTATAATTTGCCTGATCATTTATTAACTGTCAGGATGACTAGGAGTTTAAGGATCTATAAAACTGGTACTATTTAATTCACATTCTGGAAAACGGGCGACTGAGCTGGTTCTGATTATAGATGTCAGTCCATCAAACTTCTTTATCCCAGCAGTAGTCAAAGACTCAAAAAAGCTGACACTGGGATTTGGAAGCTGAAGGTAAATGCCTAAACTGAACCATGGATATCCATCTTTGTAAATCTAAACTAAAATGGACTCAATATGGTATTTAGGTAGATCTAGATCATGATCTAGAATGGCGAAGCAGAGTTGAGGAGATAAATGTCCTGCTCATAACCCATGTTACTATGTTTCAATGTAAAAGCAGCCAAGACCTTCCATTCTTGGTACTGCACGTGCTTTTAAAAATGTCTGCTTCAGAGAAGCATGTTGTTGATCAGTTGATATTTACATGAAATCTTTCCCCCAAAAAAGCCATGATTGTTGCTTGTCTTTGAGATCATTTCCTCCATATGAAGTTTGATTTTTATTGATAAAAAAACCCAGCTTACACAGTGTATAGTCTGTAAAAGAAGTGGTCACAAACCTGGACGCTTATATGATGTCATTGAAATTCGACTTTTATTTTCTCCCTTTCAGTATGACCCAATGGCTAAACAAACCCTCAATTTTTACTCTTCATATGATTGGATTTGGTGCAAAGCTTAAAGAGCAGCACATGTAATTTGACTGAAAACAAATGTATGATGTGAAAGTATCAATCCACTAAGGCCAAGACAGAGTAGAAATTAATCATTTCAAGATTAAATATATTTTGTCGTATTCATCAAATCTTAATAATCATTATGTGAATGCTTTGTAAATGATCTATAACTATAATAACAATTCAGTTGTTGAATCAGAATGCCCTTTAACCTATCCTTGATCTATCAATATTGTTGACAGTATGTATAGAAGGAACAGAGTTAATGTTTCAAATCAAGCAACCCTTCATGAGAATAGTTCTGACGAAGAATCACAAGATTTGAGCATTAACTTTGTTTCTCTCTCTACAAATGCTGTCAGATCTGCTGAGTTTCTCCAGAACTTTCTATTTTGCCTCTTCTTCATTGAGTACTCATAGATTTTCCCTTATCCACCCAAAGAAATAAATGAAATCAATGTCTTGCCTTCTCTGCTCCAGCTACAGTATCATAAATACTAAAACTTTACTTAAGAGTTCACTTAAGAAACCTTGAAAAATACCTTCAAAAATAGAATTTTCTCATATGTCAAGTATAAGAGTAAACCATTGCTACTGATTAGGGTTATTGTCATCTGTGTTGCCTCCTTAAATATAGTTATGAATTAAGCTAAACATAGACCCAGAGGGCTGCTCTCCCATTAGCATGTGATAACCAGTGTACCAGTTTACCTCAAGGATCACCATGCCTTAGGTAAGGGGAACATTCAAGATGGAAGGACTTTAATGGCAACCTCAGTTGGGTATACAAATTGAAAATACTATTGGTGTACCTCTACTCTGCTAACCAGTCCCCTGCATCCACATATATGGTACTGGTAAGTCAAACATTAATTCATGGTGTAAGAAATTGAAATTTACTATAATTCTGGATATAACATGTGGTGGCTGAATAGGGGAATCAACCTACATGCTGGGTACATGTAATTGGGGTGGCCAAAGAAATTGGGCTGCTCTGCATGCAGGGTCGACTAATATGCTGTGATTTATGAAAGCTGTTACATGTTATCCGAATAAAATCTCACATAATTTTAAACAATATTGTCAAACCTCTCAGTGGTTTAAAGTAGTCCCAAAATCTCTAATCTATCTCTCATGCCAATACTTTGAAGCACTATAACCAGTGGTTATAGTGTCATTTTTATAGACTAGAGACCTAACCAGAGACTGTTGCCTAATCATTGCCTTGCATAACCATATATATTTACCCTTGTACTCTGTGCCTCTATTTATAAGTCAAAAATGTTCCTGGATATATTATTTGTTTATTACCTTCCCTCATATTTATGGGGAATGGAACATTTGAATCTCTGCGTCTTAGTTTGTCACACTCCTAGCATTATTTAGTTCATAAGTCCACTTTTTTTTTCACACCTATAATGGTATTTAACATCAACTTGGTAAAGGAGTAAAAGGGCAAACTAGAGATGTGGAGCAGCTTACCGGAAGGAAAACTTGCTCTTTTTGGCATAATGTCGATAAGCTACTGAGTGCAGACCATAAATGCAAGGAAGAAACATAGGCCAGTATATGACACCGAAAGAAAAATAAAGGCGTTGGCAAGTATTACAGTTATAAATCAACATGGCTATCAGAGAGGCCATAGAGTCATAGAGATGTACAGCACGGGAACATATCCTTTGGTCGAACTCGTCCATGCCGACCAGGTAACCCAACGCACCTGCCAGCACCCGGCCCACATCCCTCCAAACCCTTCCTATTCATATGGCCATCCAGATGCCTCTTAAATGTTGCAATTGTATCTGCCTCCACCACTTCCTCTGGCAGCCCATTGCATACGCGTACCACCCTCTGTGTGAAAAAGCTGCCCCTTAAGTCTCTTTTATATTTTTCCCCTCTCACCTTAAACCTATGCCCTTTAGTTCTGGACTCACTTACCTCAGGGAAAAGACCTTGTCTGTTTACTCTATCCATCCCCCTCATGATTTTATAAACCTCTATAAGATCACCCCTCAGCCTCCGACACTCCAGGGATAGCAGCCCCAGCCTGTTCAGCCTCTCCCTATAGCTCAAATCCTGCAATCCTGGCACATGCTTGTACATTTTTCTGAACCCGTTTGAGTTTCACAACATCCTTCCAATAGGAAGGAGATCAGAATTGCATGCAATATTCCAACAGTGGGCTAACCAATGGCTTGTACAGCCGCAACATGAACTCTCAATTCCTGTACTCAATATTCTGCCCAATAAAGAAAAGCATACCAAATGCCGCCTTCACTCTATCTAAATGCAACTTTACTTTCAAGGAGCTATGAACCTGTACTCCAAGGTCTCTTTGTTCAGCAACACTCCCTAGAACCTTACCATTAAGTGTATAAGTCCTGCTAAGATTTGCTTTCCCAAAATGCAGCACCTCTCATTTATCTGAATTAAACTCCATCTGGCACTTCTCAGCCCATTGACCCATCTGATCAAGATCCCATTGTAGTCCGAGGTAACCTTGTTCGCTGTTCACTACACCTCCAATTTTGGTGTTATTTGCAAACTTACTAACTGTACTTCTTAAGCTCAGATCCAAATCATTTATATATATTATGAAAAGTAGTGGACCCAGCACCAATCGTTGTGGCACTCCACTGGTCACAGGCCTCCAATCTGAAAAACAACCCTCCACCACCACCCTCTGTCTTCTACCTTCAAGCCAGTTCTGTATCCAAATGGCTACTTTGTTGGTCAAGCCCAGGCTAGGTGAAAATAAGACCAGAAATCTAAGTTAATAACAATTCAATAATCCAGTGTTTATATGGACAAGTAGGAAGCACATCACCTCCAAAAAACAGTTTGATGAAGTCACCTGGATGCTCCTGCATTCCACAACTTTAAATCAGTTAAAACATACACATGTAAAACCTGCATGTTTACACTTTCCCATCAGAAGTATTGTAAACCCTCTAATAGTCAGCGGGAAATTCAGAAACAAATTTGTAAGGAGATCTCAGTTATCTGTAAGATTGATACAGTGGTTTTGGTAGGGGATTTAAACTTTTCAAACATAGACTGGGACTGCCATAGTATTAAGGGTTTAGATGGAGAAGAATTTGTTAAGTACATACAAGAACATTTTTTGATTCAATATGTGGATGTACCTACGAGAGAAGGGTCAAAACTTGACCTACTTTTGGGAAATAAAGCAGTTGCAGGCGACTGAGGTGTCAGTGGGGGAACACTTTGGGGCCAGCGACAATAATTCTATTAGTTTTAAAATAGTGATGGAAAAGGAGACACCAGATCTAAAAGTTGAAGTTCTAAATTGGAGCTTGGCCAATTTTGATGGTATTAGGCAAGAACTGTGGCTCAGTGGTTAGCACTGCTGCCTTACAGCACCAGGGACCCAGGTTCGATTCCAAGCTCGGCGACTGTCTGTGTGGAGTTTGCACATTCTCCCGGTGTCTGCGTGGGTTTCCTTTGGGTGCTCTGGTTTCCTCCCACAATCCAAAGATGTGCAGGCCAGGTGACTTGGCCATGCTAAATTGCCCATAGTGTTAGGTGACTTAGAGGGAAATGAGCCTGGGTGGGTTACTCTTTGGAGCGTCGGTGTGGACTTGTTGGTCAAAAGAGTCTGTTTCCACTCTGTAGGGAATCTAATAAAAAAAAACTTTCAAAAGCTGACCTGGGGGCAGATGTTTGCAGCTAAAGGAATGGCTGGAAAATGGGAAGCCTTCAGAAATGAGAGAATAAGAGTCCAGAGACAGTATATTCCTGTTTGGGTGAAAGAAAAGGCTCGTAGGTATAGGAAATGCTGGATGACTAGAGAAATTGAAGGTTTTGTTAAGATAAGGAAGGAAACATATGTCAGGTATATACAGGATAGATTGAATGAATCCTTAGAAGAGTATAAAGGCAGCAGGAGTGTACTTAAGAGGGAAATCAGGAGGTCAAAAAGGGGACATGAAATAGCTTTGGCAAATAGAGTTAAGGAGAATCCATCAAGGACAAAAGGGTAACTAGGGAGAGAATACGGCCCCTCAAAGATTAGCAAGGTGGCATTTGTGTGTAGACGCAGGGGATGGTGGAAGATACTAAATGAGTATTTTACATCAGTGTTTACTGTGGAAAAGGACATGGAAGATATAGAATGTAGGGAAATAGATGGTGACATCTTGAAAAATGTCCGTATCACAGAGGAGGAAGTGCTGGATGTCTTTGAGCACGGAAACAGACCCTTCGGTCCAATTCGTCTATGTTGACAGGCTATCCAAAACTAATCTAGTCCCACCTGCCAGCACCTGGCCCATATCCCTCCAAACCCTTCCTATTCATATACCCATCCAGATGCCTTTTAAATGTTGCAATTGTACTAGCCTCCACCACTTCCTCTGGCAGCCCATTCTACACACACACCACCCTCTGCATGAAAAAATTGCCTGTTAAGTCTCTTTTATATCTTTCCTCTCTCACCCTAAACCTATGCCCTCTAGTACTGGATTCCCCCACCCCGGGGAAGAGACTTTGTCTATTCATCCTATCGATGCCCCTCATAATTTTATAAACCTCTATAAGGTCACTCCTCAGCCTTCAACGTTCCAGGGAAAACAGCCCCAGCCTATTTAATCTCTCCCTCCAGGTCAAATTCTCCAAACCTGGCAACATTCTTGTAAATCCTTTCTGAATCCTTTCAAGTTGAGATAAGAAAGATTTAGAAGGGACCTGAGGGGCAACGTTTTCACACAGAGAGTGGTTCACATGTGGAATGAAGTGACAGAGGAGGTGACAAATGCTGATACAGTTACAATATTTAAAAGACATTTGGATAAAAAAAATGAATAGGAAAGGTTTAAAGGGTTATGGACCAAATGTATGGGACTAGTTTAGTTTGGGAAAGCTACTTGACATGGACGAGTTCGACTGAAGGATCTGTTTCCATGCTTTATAACTCTATGGCTAAGTTCTTAAAGGAAAGGTGACACTGTGTAAAGATAAAAACCTAGAGTCAAGAAATTATCAGTCTAAAAATGATTACTGCTTGGATTAGTATGTGAATTTTAGTATTTGTGTGTAAGTGTTATTTTTGACATTCGTTTATCTGCTGTTTTTGTGCAAACATTTATCTCAAGGGTTAATGCAGTTGCTAAAATAATGGACAGAAATGTCATATGTACGTGTTAAGTATTCACCTAATAATATCACCAGCAGTTGTTTCGAAGCTAATGTCTAGAAGTGAGAAATACAAAAATAAAGCCGTGTTTAAAGTTTTCTGAATGTTCAAACACTAGTAACAATGGAAGTGATCAGAAAGAAAGGTAGATGGACTGAAAATTCAACAAAACCTCACATAATGTACAGTAGCAAATAAAAAAACAAGAAAAAGAAATTGAAATTCAACATATGTAATCAGAAGTTGAGGAAAAGGATTGCATGGCCTGTTACTGTGTTGCAACAGTACAGTAAATATATGGTTTTGCACTTCTAAGAAATGAGCACTGTTGTTTACAAACACCATTAGACTAATTGGAATAAAATGTAAATGGTATGTACAAGGGTGGCATGATGCAGCAGTGGTTAGCACTATAGCCTCACGAAACCAGGTGACTGTTTGTGCGGAGTTTGCATGTTCCCTTTGTTTCTGCTGGGTGCTCCAGTTTCCTCCCACAATCCAAAGATGTTCAGGTTAGGTGGATTGGCCATGGGAAATTGCCATATAGTGACCAGGAATGCGCAAGCCTCTTTTTCCTTGTAAGTTGCATAAAGAGGTCCAGTTAATTACTGATGCTCAGCCACATATTTTAGAGTACTTTAGTTTAAAGTACAAGATGCAATCACTGGTTCCTTCTGTCCTTTTTTAATAAGATTGTCTATGTCATGGGATTAGATCAGAAAGAAGCACATCATAAAAAGGATTATGCAAGTAGGAGCCATAACCTATATAGGACTGCCCCACAACACTATTTAACATGAAACAAAAAATCTAAAGAACCATGGATGCTGGAGATCAGAAACAAAAGCAGACATTGCTGGAAAAATTCAGCAGTTCTGGCAGCATCTGTGGAGAGAAAGCAGAATTAACATTTCTGAAACAAAGTTTTGAAGAAGGGTCACTGGACCTGAACCGTTAATTTTGCTGTCTCTCTGTAGATACTGCCAGGCCTGCTATGCTTTTTTCAGCAATTTCTGTTTTTGTTACTATTTAGAATGCACTGATTATGGAACCTTCCTAAAGGTATGTGATTCAGTACTGAGAGGTGTTTTTGTTAATTCAGTAATAAAACTCAAAGGACTCATCCCTAAAAAGGTTTGCTTAGGAAAGGGTGGAGATTTTTAAAGTTACTGAACGCTTGAAGTAGTTTTCATTGTTTTTACATAATCAACTAAAAATTTTTAGGGGAATGGGATAGATTTTCCAAAGTAACAGTCAGAAATGGATGGATGTTATATAAGACTCTATGATTCTACGCGCAGTTTAGCTTTGTTCCTGAACTCATGATGTGTTTGTCCATTCTACACAGTCCAATGTCATAATGATATCCAAGGTATTTTGACTATATGTGACGGATTCTGTCAAAGCATTGTATTCATTAACTTCTGAATTGGAGAAGTGTTTCCTTCCTTTTTATTGTTGAATTTCTTGTACAATGCACCGTGGTGGCATGGTGGCTCAGTGGTCAGCACTGTTGCCTCACAGCACTAGGTCTGTATGGAGTTTGCACGTTCTCCCCATGTCTGCATGGGTTTCCTCCGGGTGCTCTGGTTCCCTCCCACAATCCAAAGATGTGTAAGTTAAGGGTGAATAAGCCATGCAAAATTGCCCATAATGTTCAGGGATGTGTATGTTAGGTACATTGGTCAGAGGTAAATATGGGTTAGGGGATTGGGTTTGAGTGGGATACTCTTCAGAGGGTCACTGTGAACCTATTGGGCCGAAGGGCCTGTTTCACAATGTAGGGAATCTATGAAATCCATGACTAATGCCAAATCATTTAGGACCTTCTGGAATATAATGGGGCTTGTCAATATAAAAACTGAGGTGTGTTTACAAGTAATGAAATGAAGGAATATCTTGGTACACAAGGGCATTCTGCTAATTTTAAATGCAACAAGCCTGAAACTTTGAGGGAGCAAAACTGAGGCTGTTTTCTGAACAAATTTACAAACTCATAAATCAGACTTCCGTCCCTTAAAGTGAAAGCAAAGTTAAATATTCATTCCTGCTAACTTTCACATTGTCAACAACAGACCTTACTGTTAGGTCTCTACCTGAACACCACAGTGAGCTTGCAATTTGCTAAGTTTATTGTGAACATTAATATTTCTAAATGATGAGTCATTCATGCATCATAAATGAAAAAGCTGGTCGGAGTACAAGTTACTTATGAAATGTACCTGTGTAGAAAGGAGTCAAATGAGTTGTGAATTGTACTTCAGCTTTTGATTATTGCCATTGAATAAGGAGACAGAAGTGGAGAGTAAAGTGAGGAGGAGATTGGGAGATTGTACATTGTGGTAAGAGAGAAAAATGACTTCAAACTGATATGTGTAGATTAAAAAATGCATTGACATTTTACAGTGGAAATACAACCCACATATTACATGTTGAAACAACTTCTTGCAATACAATCATCTTTAATCTGGAGGCTGACTGCTACTGATGCCATTGAACTGGACTGGAATAAAACACACTGTGTCACATGTCATTTCAGAGTGTCCAAGGTTTCTGGATTAAGCAGACAGAGAATTTCATTACAACCACAGCAAGAGAGAGACAGAGGGCAGTAGTGACTGAACAGACTTGAACAGACAGAAATCCATGAACAGCGTATTGTAAAAGCTCGGAACAATCATATAGACCATGGTTGACAAAAGCTCAGAAGCCATGCTGGTAAGACCTGAAAAATAATGTTAACTTTATTTAATGTAAAATTATGGTGGTAAAGTATGGAATTTGTTATCTACCCATAGCTTGAATTTTGAATGTATAGCTGTCTTGCATTTTTAAGCTGCTGGCTTAGATCCACTATTGGTGTCTTCTTGGGTTCAGTGGTGTCAGTGCATCTACAATTGGAATGAGTATCCTATTTTTATAGGAAGTTAAATCACACAGCTTTATATCGACTTCCAAAATAGCATAACTCAGACCTGTAACACAGACATCACTTTATGATCTTGGGCTAGTCTGTTAGGATTTTTCCACAGTTCTTCAGTCTTGAAATGTTTACAACCTGTATAACAGCTAATTTATTTCATTGCAAGATAAATGTAGAAAATAACATGTATGTTGAGACTTCTTTAATTCAAATATTGTAATCTACATTTGTGTAGCATTACGAAATATATCATGCCACCTCTCTTTATAGAATTAATCATACTGTTCCTTCAGTGTTTTAAATTCTCTGAGCCTGACTAAGCTTACAAAGTTCTCTGTTTAAAAACCTGATCATTGCCAGAGGATCTTCCATCATTTTGTTCATGAAATCCAAAGGTGGGGTATTTTTTTTCCTACCCAGTCTCCTTGTGTAGGGGTTGGTTGAATAAGTTGCGATCTAACCTTTTACTGTGCCCCCCTTTTGAAACCGGATGCAAGCAAAACTCACCAGTAAGAACATTTCAGCCCTTTGTGGTGACAGCATTTGCAGGGCACTCAGGAATTTTTTTGAATGCCCCAGATAGAAAATAGTGGATGGTTTTAAGGCACATTCTCTGAATGACTACAGTAATTTATTTTTAAAATTGGGCAAATCCTTTAATATTATCATTTAGTTAAGGCACATTACTATTTGTTTTGTGGGAAAAGTCATTATATTGCTTAAGTTTGCCATTAGAAGGTGAGTTATCAAACTTAGCTGAACTCATCAGTTGTGCATATTTTCACTAGTGCCTGGTTCTGAGAAATAGGGTGATTGCATATAAAATAGAGTAAAGAACTCTGGATGCTGGAGGTCTGAAACAAACAAAAATAGAAAATTGCTGGAGAAATTCAGCAAATCTGGCAGCCTCTGTGAAGAGAGAAAACCTAGTTAATGTTTTGAAACAAGTGGGACATAAAAATGGGACTAGGTCAACTTTATAAGAAAGATTTCTAAACATACATGGACTACATTTTATCAATAGAGAAGTTTGACGTTGCACATAAAGGTTATGAGTTTTTCTGGAGCAAAGCAATTTCATCAGTGCTTACAATTTAGAATGCCTTTAAAAGATAGTTGCATATTATTCAACGATGTCAAGACTAGAGTGGTGCTGGAAAAGCACAGCAGGTCAGGCAGCATCCGAGGAGCAGGAAAATCGACGTTTCAGATTCCTGATGAAGGGCTTTTGCCCGAAACGTTGATTTTCCTGCTCCTTGGATGCCATCTGACCTTCTGTGCTTTTCCAGCACCACACTAACCTTGACTCTGATCTCCAGCATGAGCTGAAAATGTGTTGCTGGAAAAGTGCAGCAGGTCAGGCAGCAGGAGAATCGAGGTTTCGGGCATGAGCCCTTCTTCAGGAATGAGGAAAGGGTGTCCAGCAGGCTAAGATAAAAGGTAGGGAGGAGGGACTTGGGGGAGGGGCGTTGGAAATGTGAT
>NC_057720.1:34460547-34465077 GCF_004010195.1 Chiloscyllium plagiosum | reverse complement strand
CACCTTGTCTCAGTCCCAACCCTCGAACTCAGCACCACCTTCCTAACCTGCAATCTTCTTCCTGACCTCTCTGCCCCCAACCCCACTCTGGCCTATCACCCTCACCTTAACCTCCTTCAACCTATTGCATTTCCAACGTCCCTCCCCCAAGTCCCTCCTCCCTACCTTTTATCTTAGCCTGCTTGGCACTCTTTCCTCATTCCTGAAGAAGGGCTCATGCCCGAAACATCGAATCTCCTGCTCCTTGGATGCTGCCTGACCTGCTGCACTTTTCCAGCAACACATTTTCAGCTCTGATCTCCAGCATCTGCAGTCCTCACTTTCGCCATATTCAATAGTGTATCAGTTTTTCACAGGTTGTTTACAGTGAGGCTAATAATGTCAAATGTGACCATTCAAATGATTTGTTGGATTTCTGTCAGCAAGGAATTCAACAGGCCGCCCTGTAAGGCAGCAAAAATCTACTGCCAACAAGTTATGGATTTCTGTGTTTAGCTGCATATCAAAGTTACTGTCTTGATGGCAAACACTGACAATTTTGGTGTCAGAACTATTGCAAAATCTAGGCATATTCTGCCAGTATTTCAGAACAAACCAGCATTGATTTACCAGTGCTTTATCTCTAATTGCTACTAAAACTGGTTTGTCTTTCAAATGAACAAAGTAAAACAAATCTAAATTCATACATAGCATACACCGGAAAAGCAAAGTTAGCCCTGAATAGGGGCTTATGATCTGCCATTCAGCAACTGTGCATTTTCTGAATTGAGTTTGATGTGACTGTTGTTACAGACAGAGGTCGTGCGTTCCCTTTACTTGCCATGATCAGTATTTTTTAAACCTCATGGCTCCTTCACAACGTAACTTTGCACAAGTTCAAAGTTATTTTTCAAATAGAGGGTTGTGTTTTGGTTGATTCCAGCATTCTGTATTTTTTAACACATTTAAGATTCATACAGATGAGCTTGGATGGCGATTACCATCCTAATTCAGGCCGATAAGGTACATTCAGTTCCATTGGCCACAAATTGAGTTTTGATGGTCTTTCCTTAACCAAAGGAATGTGTGAACTCCATAGATGGTTGTAACAGTCGACTTGTAATTTGATAATGTTTTGAGAAATAGGACTGTCTATAATTCAAATGTCAAAAATCACAAAATTTGCAGCACATAAACCTTTGCGTCATCATATCATTTCATCTGGACCTAACCCCATCTGAGGTCTCTGGTCAGTCTGCAGTCAAACCTTAAAGTTGCCGACACATCGCTTGAATACTTCCATCTCTTTTCTTAGAAAAAAACCTGGCTTCTTCTCTTTTCAGTGCTTTGCATATGTCTTCCCAACTGGTAATGTGGTGCTCTGACCTGGGCTAACAGAGACCCTGCCCTGCATAGTGAGCAAAGCTCAAAGAATGTAACTGGGCCCTGGTTACTCACAGTAAAAAGCAAAACTCCTTGGCCAAATTTAGGAATGTTCAGATCTGAATTTGACGTATCTCCTAATACTTTGGAATGTAAAAGTAAAATAGCTATTGCACTTTATTCATAATAAAATAATTGCTTGTTAATTTGATGTAAACCAACCTCCCAGAGTTGGGAATGATCTTTTTTAATATTTTTAGATTCCTTTATCCTTGTGGTTGATAATGAGAGAATTCATTTCCCTTTTAAGAAAATTATCTAATAGCAAGTAACAGATTTTAAAAAGATTTTAATGGATGCTGCCTCATTGTGATTTGGGATGTTGGCAATAAATTGAGAATGCTGTATACCCTTCCTATCTTATTGGTACATTTATATTGAATGTTAATGGGGAATGATTGCACAGATAAAAATCTTTAAAAATGGTGCATTCTAGTTCATTTGAAGCACCTTTACCCTTCACAATGGATCAATAAAATAAACTTAAAACAGGAAAAACAAATTGACATTGATGTTTTCAAAAAGACTCCACTCAGCCAACTTCAAACACATGTTCTTCCCTCGCCAACCTGTGCCTTTCCCTCTCGCCCACCATCCCCAGCCCCATCATCAAAATCATAGACAGTCATTCCAATCAGCACGAAGAGACAGACGCTGCTAAGCTCAACCTGCCAGACACTGTAGTACATAACTGGGTCTTTCTCCTTGATTTCAATGTGTTCATTTCCTCCACCTTGTTTAAAAATCCTCTGCTTCCCATGTTTACCTTGATATTCTACTTTCCCTTGCCTACATTTAATGAGGGTGTTGTGTCCCCCTCCTTCCACCTCCTCCAACACCTACAACTGCAATCTTCCACCCACTTCCAAAATGGCCAGCTCACTCTTCACTTTTTCTCCTCAACTTGCTGGACTAAATAGAGCAATCTTTAGTAAAATTCAATCTGGTCTCTATTCTTTGTACAGCAAAAATAATTTTTAAAATTCTTTAAAAATGCGAATGGCTTGCGATATTTGGCATAACTTTTACAAGTTTGCATTGGCTGAGCTGAATAGTTCTAACCTTGAAAAGAGAAATCTCACACTTTGCAACTGTTTCCACTGTTAGTCCTTGCAGATTGGATGCACCCTTTTTTAGTTCGAACGGGTCTTGACCTCTGGCCTTCCCAGGGCACCCCATGTCCTGGAATTGGATGATTGAGTTTCCAGTGAAGCCTACCATATCAAGCAATAATCTCACCACTCAAGACATTCAAAAAGCTTGTCTCGAAAGCTGAGTCCTAATTGGTGGAGTGAAAGGCAGCTACTCTGGTATATCAAGATTAATTTCAACTTCGGTCCAGGCAGGCACTGGCAAGCCATTTTACCTGATTGTTATCCTATTAATCTCAGTAGGATTCAAAAGGTTAAGGTTCTTAAACAGATGGACAGTCTGTTCCGATCTTGAAGGTGCAAAGTTGAAAATTATTTCCATTGTGAGAATATTTACTGGAAATCACTTTGAACGATGTTTGTTGCCTCAAGCTGTGTGTGAACATCATTTGTGTAGCTGGTTCATCTGTATCTAGCACATTTCAAACTGAATTCAGTTTCAACTTCCTAAAGTCTACACTCTGAATTTAGATAGCTGCCACAAGTAGCAATCAAGATTCCTGAATTAAGTCAATAGAATCGGAAGCCTTTTTAATTATTGCTTGATTTGGAACAGTAAACAGAGGGAATTGCTTTCCTAAAGAATCCCCATTCGATTTTGTTTAAGCATTTACTATATTTACAATATTCTGTTGGAAAAAAATAAGCCCCTAATTGCCTGACCATATTTAAATTAATATAGCTAATTACTCCACCTTATCCCCCTTATATCTCTCTCAGACCCAACTATATCAGTAAGGACTGCCTTTGTAACAGCTTTGTAGGCATGTCTAAACCAAATGGACTGCAATGGTTCAAGAAGGCAACTCTGGGCCAACTAAAGATAGACAGTAAATGTGAGCCCAACCTGCAAAGCTTGCATCCCATAAGTAAATGAAACAAATATGAATTTCAGAATTAGATACCACAGTAATTGAATTGAGTTGAATAATATTTTTACATTTTACATTAGAATTTTTTATTTACGTTAGATTACAGTGTGGAAACAGGCCCTTCGGCCCAACAAGTCCACACGGACCCGCCGAAGCGCAACCCATCCATACCCCTACATTTACCCCTTACCTAACACTATGGGCAATTTAGCATGGCCAATTTACCTGACCTGCACATCTTTGGACTGTGGGAGGAAACCGGAGCACCCGGAGGAAACCCACGCCGACACGGGGAGAACGTGCAAACTCCACACAGTCAGTCGCCTGAGGCGGGAATTGAACCTGGGTCTCTGGCGCTGTGAGGCAGCAGTGCTAACCACTGGGCCACAATTTATTGTTACTTGCATTTTACAATGTACAACACAGTTAAATACATTCCGTCTGTTTCTAATTTTTGGTGTTTCTTTGCCTGGATAATGGCCTTTTTATTAATTGAGATTTGAATTGAGCTCATTTGCAGCTAGTTGAACCGATCTATGTTCAATATACAACTTGGACTTCCCATTATATATTATTCAAATGGAATAATTTTACTTGGGTATTTGAAAGAGGATGAGGATGAAGATATGGAAGAGGTTAGGTTGAAAATGTTGAAGAGCCTAGATTGCTAGACGTCAAGCATCAGGCATTACTGAAGTTTTGGTTGGAGGGTTCCTAGGCGGAAGATGAGGCCCTCTTCCTCCAGCCATCGTGTTGCTTTGGTCTGGCGATGGAGGAGTCCAAGGCCTGCATGTCCTTGGTGGAGTGGGAGGGGGAGTTGAGCCACGGGGTGGTTGGGTTGGTTGGTCCGGGTGTCCCAGAGGTGTTCTCTGAAACGTTCCGCAAGTAGGCGGCCTGTCTCCCCAATATAGAGGAGGCCACATCGGGTGCAGCGGATGCAATAGATGATGTGTGTGGAGGTGCAGGTGAATCTGTGGCGGATATGGAAGTTTCCTTTGGGGCCAAAGGATGCAATAGATGATATGTGTGAAGGTACAGGTGAATCTGTGGCGGATATGGAAGTTTCCTTTGGGGCCTTGGAGGAA
>NC_057720.1:34417255-34460458 GCF_004010195.1 Chiloscyllium plagiosum | reverse complement strand
CCAAGGGATCCTTCCATATCCGCCACAAATTCACCTGCACCTCCACGCATATCATTTACTGCATTCGCTGCACCCGATGTGGCCTCCTTTATATTGGGGAGACAGGCCGCCTACTTGCGGAACATTTCAGAGAACACCTCTGGGACACCCGGACCAACCAACCCAACCACCCCGTGGCTCAACACTTCAACTCCCCCTCCCACTCCACCACCAAGAACATGCAGGTCCTTGGACTCCTCCATCACCAGACCATAGCAACACGACGGTTGGAGGAAGAGCGCCTCATCTTCCGCCTAGGAACCCTCCAACCCAAGGGATGAACTCAGACTTCTCCAGTTTCCTCATTTCCACTCCCCCCACCTTGTCTCAGTCCTAACTCTCGAACTCAGCACCACCTTCCTAAACTGCAATCTTCTTCCTGACCTCTCCTCCCCCACTCCGGCCTATCACCCTCACCCTAACCTCCTTCCACCTATCGCATTTCCAACGCCTCTCCTCCAAGTCCCTCCTCCCTACCTTTTATCTTAGCCTGCTTGGCACACTTTCCTCATTCCTGAAGAAGGGCTCATGCCCTTCTCCTGTTCCTTGGATGCTGCCTGACCTGCTGCGCTTTTCCAGCAACACATTTTCAGCTTTGATCTCCAGCATCTGCAGTCCTCACTTTCTCCATACTCAAGTAGTTGTGAAGGTTGTTGCATCTTCTGTCATTATATTGGGAAGATTCATTAACTGATTGCAGTCTTTAATTTGTTTCTCTCCTGGTACCAGTACATTGAGAAGGAGCAATCTTCAAGCTTGTGAACCTCTTTACATGTGGCTGTTAAGGATATTAGGAGTGCATTATCTTCAGTCGCACATTGCCTGTTAGGACTGGCCTATCCCAAACCTACCAATGGAAGGAGATTCAGATCAAAGTGTCACTTATCTAAGTAAAAGTTTACATTCATACCAAATATAAATTGTTACGTCCTGAGACTTGTATAGTTAATCTTTGTTGGACTGAATCTCAATTTGGCACCTTCAGAAGCATATTGCATTATTATATTCATTTTTGGCACTTGATGTGGTATTTTAGCACAGTAAAGGATCTCTCGCTAATTTAAACCTAATTAGCAGTTGATCAATATTACTTCAACCTCTCTTTATTGGTTTGAAGCTGAAATTTCTATAGACTCAAGATTGGAATTTTGGTTCAAAACTTTGTACATAGAAATTAAAATGTGATATAGACCATTCAACCCATTGTGGCAGTGATTTATTTAGAGTTATAGAGTCATAGAGACTGCAGCATGGAAACAGACCCTTTGATCCAACTCATCCGTACAAAATAGACATCCCAATCTGGCCTAGTCCCATTTGTCAGCATTTGGCCCTTATCCCTCAAAACCCTTCCTATTCAAGTACCCGTCCAGATGCTTTTTAAATGTTGTAATTGTACCAGCCTCCACCACTTCCTTTGGGAGCTCATTGCATATACGCACAACCCTATGTGGGAAAAGGTTACCCTTCAGGTCCTTTTTAAATCTTGCCCTTCTTAAACCGATGCCCTCTTGGCTTTTCACCTTATCCATGCCCCACATGATTTTACAAGCTACTATAAAATCACCCCTCAGCCTCAAAAACTCCAGAGAAAAAAAACCCAGCCTCTTCAGTCTCTCCATATGATTCAAACCCTTCAATCCCAGCACCAGCCTTGTAAATCTTTTCTGCAGCATCTCAAGCTTAACAACATCATTCCTTTGGAAAGGTGACCAGAATTATATGTGGCTTTTTTAAAAGTGGCCTCACTAATGTCCAGTACAGCCACAACGATACTCAACATTCATTGTTCTGATGAATGAAGCCTCGCATACCAAACACCTTCTTCATCACTTTGTATACCTGCGACTTCACTTTCAAGGAATGTTGCACTATGAAATATTTGTTCAGACATGTCGACATTGTTGGTTCAGCCCATCATTTATAGTCCATCTATAATTGTACAGAGGGGCAGTTAAGAGTCAAATAGATCGTTGTCGACTATTCAGGTAAGGATTGCAGATTTTGTCCTCTAAAGAAAATTTATGAACAAGATGGATTTTTATGAAAATTAGTTGTAGTCATGTGGTTGCCATTAGGCTAGCTTACTTTTTACCAGCCTCCTTTGTTTTATTGAATTCAAGTTTCATCAGCTGCAGTGGTGGGATTTGAACCCATGTCCCTTGAAAATTTTGGATTACTAAGCCAATGACATTACCAACATAGCACTTCCTCATGCTCACCTCTATGTGAGAAAATAGTCACATTTGCCCACTCTGCTCTCTGCTTTATTCATCTATCCCATTTAATCTTGAATCTTAACATTGTTTCTAGATGGATAAGTTCTTAAGTCAAATCCTTACATGCTAAGAGGCTTTTATTCCAGTGTGGTAAATGTCTAGTTATGTAAGGTAAATTGTATTTTTTTTTAGGTCTTGCTTATTAAAGGTTTACAGTTTTCTGCACCTGGCTTGGTACTTGAGGAGACAGCATCCTCAGGCTAGATGGGCTTTATTTAGCAAGATTTCTACCTCTTGTTCATCAACAACTGTCAAGTCTTGAAAACTAATAATGATCAAATTACCCTCTTAAAGTAGAGCATTTCACTCTTGGACATCTTTAATAAGTTATTTGTTGCAAATAATGTCAAAATAAGGAAGTAAAATGTTACCAGTTCATTGTGTTCGTATTAATTCTAAATCATATTTTGGTGGAGTCTTTGTATGGCTGATTCTATTTTTAACACCCAATTTATAATAACATATTTAAAGTGATGTTGGGGCCAAACAAAATTTTGAACCACAGGTGCAATTTTATATTGTTACTTCTATTGTTAGGGATATTTGTCTGTCAGACACCTTAATCAGGAAATAGATTCCTGTGTGTATCATAGAACAAAGAACAATATCACACAGGAACAGTCTCTTCAACGGATCGTGTTTTTGCCAACCATGATGCCATTCTAAACTAAATCCATCTGCCTGTACATCGTCTTTATCCCCCAATTCCCTGTCTGTTCATGTGTCTGTCTAAATGCCTCTTAAACTTTGCTAACATAAATGCTTCAACCACCTCGCCTGGCAGGCATCTGCCACCCTCTGTGTAAAAAAACTTCTTTCGCACATCTCCTTTAAACCTTCCCCCTCTCAGATTAAGTTTATGACCCTTAGTATTTGAGATTACCACCCTGGGAAATGACTCCAACGATTCACTCTGTCTATGCCTGTTGTAATTTTATATACCTCTTGTGGAGATCAATACACCTTAATTCACTCAGTTTACCATTCCACATAGTTATAATGATTTTCAACTGAGCGTAAAGACAGGGACAAATGTCTTACATCCCTGGTTGTCATGTGCTTTGTAAAGATTAGAGAAATTCCACTCCTTATGCAGCATGTAGTGCTGGTCTTTCATCACTATGAAATACTTTGAGCAGTGAAATGTGGCTCAACACTCAGGATGATGTATAGGATTATTAGTTACCTAGAGGCCATTGGCCCTGACCCTGTGAAATAAGTGTGTATAATGTTCATAAAACTGCTTTTGGGAGAATGTTGGCAAAATGATCAGTCCAAAAATTTATATTTGGACTGAAACTTGTAGGCTGCAAAATGACAGTGCTTGATTTACTGAATGGAAACGGGCTTCTGAAAGGAGTTTGGAACTCCATATATTAATACATAGGGTCCTATTCTTTGCAGACAGAAAGAACTTGAAAGGACAGGGCACCTGTTCCCACTTAACAAAATAGGTGACAGGTATAATAACATAAAAACCTCAGATACCAGAGATCTGAAACAAAAACAGAAATTGATGGAGAAACTCAGCAGCATCTGTGGGAAGGGAGCAGAGTTAATGTTTCAAGTCCAGTGACTCTTCATCAGGCATATGTGAGCTCATTCCTCAGGATAATGCCTTAACCAGTCAGATGCAACCTGCCTGGTTTAAAATTAGATAAAACTTGGAAGTTAACCGTCAACTGTCATAAACTGGTGGATTGTCCATGGCGACACCTCAACCAATCAAAGTTCACTTGCTAACTAGTCAAGACTCGTCTTTCATACAGGATAAATGTTGATTTCTCTTCATATTGGTATTCTTGTGGAATTGTTCTGATGAATGCAAGCTTTAACAAAATGTGTCTGTTTTTGATCAATACTTAAATAAGGTTTTTCATGATGTACTGGAATGCTTGATCAGAGGGAGGAAAAGGGAAAACCGATGAACCAATCATGGAAAGTTTATAACAAAGTCCCATGAAACTGTGTTGTTTGTTCCACCAAAAATAGATGCAGAATAACCGAGATTGTAAAATAAAGAAACTAAATGTTGGACAAATGAAATAAAATCATTGCAGATAAAAAAGTCATCAGTATTTGAATGAGAAATAAATTTGGGACATGCGCTCGCAGATATATTCAAATGGAAATAATAAGGAAGGTCAAAAATGAGAAAAATAAATGGAGAATTAGTTGTTTGTAAGAGTATATTAGTTAGAGCCTGTAAGATACATAAAACTGAATGAAACAGCCATTAGTAACTGGATTGATATGAAAACACTGTGACCCAAATTTTCCTTGGAGGTTGCATGAATTGATCAAGATGCAAACAAAAGGGAATTGTGTTTTGTTCATATTCCTGTGTTTCCTGTGTTGGAAATTGCTGTTAAAGTAATCAAAATGAGCTTAGGAGCACATCCTGTGTATAGTACATCCTATAACTCCATTGTGCTGGTAGTGAGGAGGTGGGTATTGATTTCACTGACAAATTAAACAGACTTATTTGATGTTGAGCTTTCTAATTGCTATTGGAACAACACCAATGCAGGCAACCACTGCACCTTCCCATTTCAGATTGAGGGATCATATTGTGAAACACTGACTGAATTAATTGAATGTCTGGTTAGATTAGATTAGATTAGATTAGATTAGATTAGATTACTTACAGTGTGGAAACAGGCCCTTCGGCCCAACAAGTCCACACCGCCCCGTCGAAGCGCAACCCACCCATACCCCTACATTTACCCCTTACCTAACACTACGGGCAATTTAGCATGGCCAATTCACCTGACCTGCACATCTTTGGACTGTGGGAGGAAACTGGAGCACCCGGAGGAAACCCACGCAGACACGGGGGAGAATGTGCAATGGTTAATTGTGCCCCCAAGGATGTCAGTGGTGGCACACTCTGTAATGAGGTTGTAAGAGAAACGTTTGGGTTTTCTACTGTTCAAGGTGATTGTTACCAACCAATTGGGAACCACAAATGCTACCTCCTACTTCTCAACTGAAGTGTTGATGTATTTTAAGTTCTATTGCAACCTGCTTTCTGTTTCATTGGGATGACTGGAAGTGAATGTTGTAGAATCATCAATGAACAGAGCAAGTCCTGGCCTTATGACAGAAGGAAAGTTCTTAATGAAGCAAATGTGCTGTCCTAGGAAACTTTGATTGCAATACCCCAGGATGATTCATAGAATGCTTACAGTGTGTAAACAAGCCCTTTGGCCCAATAAGTCCACACCGACCCTCCAAACAACATCTCACCCAGACACAAACCGCTATTGGTCTACGTTTCCCCTGACTAATGCATCTAGCCTACATCCCAGAACACTATGGGCAATTTAGCATGTCCAATTCACCTAACCTGCACATCTTTGGATTGTAGGAGGAAACCGGAGCACCCGGAGGGAACCCACACAGATATGGGGAGAGTGTCTGTGTGGAGTTTGCACAGTCACCTGAGGCTGGACTCAAACCCAGGTTCCTGGTGCTGTGAGGCAGCAGTGTTAACCACTGAGCCACCGTGCCACCCTTAAAATTAAAATTTGACACTTAATCTAATATTGTGCTCATTGTCAGTTCATAGAAAGCCAACTATGAATTTGACCAAGTCACAAGCAAAGTTAGTAATGAATTCTGACCAAAACATTAAGCTATTAGGAAATACACTGCCGTGTGCAAACATACATTCAAATTGAAAGCTTTGAATTTTAAAAGGGCCACAGCTTTTAGCATTTGGTGTAGCCTTTGTAGTCATGGCTATAGCTAGGTGGAAATTCTGGGAGCTTGTCCAGACATTTATCATACATCAAACA
This sequence comes from Chiloscyllium plagiosum, assembly GCF_004010195.1. Taxonomy (NCBI): domain Eukaryota; kingdom Metazoa; phylum Chordata; class Chondrichthyes; order Orectolobiformes; family Hemiscylliidae; genus Chiloscyllium; species Chiloscyllium plagiosum. The sequence goes on along the minus strand of NC_057720.1, from coordinate 34,454,340 downwards.
GCCTGAAGAGCTCATTTTCAGTTGGCCTTTGATGATTGGCCTTAATTGCTTTCCTAACTAAGGCACTCATGGCTTGTGGTTAGTGTTTTGTGTCTGATCCAACCTTCCTGTAAATGAATTGATCATGAGACAGTGTTAGCAAATTGATACATCACCCAAAGTGTAAAATTGCATTCCTCTCTGCCTCACTTCCCACGGCCACCAGCTTCCAAAAATCTTTTCCTTCCTTTAGAAAACAACATGAGACAATCAAGCTAAAGTATCAGCTTCATACTGGCAGCAACAGTCAAGCCAAGCAGTGAATGAGAATATGCCAATGAGATACATTCATTGTCAATGTTTTGATAATCTGCTTTGCATGTTGTGTAGTTGAGGATAAACATCTGTGAGCCATCCTTTACCCTCACTCATGTTACATTTGAACATCATGGCTGATATACCAGAAAATATATTTTATCCCCCATATACTACTTTTAGCACTGATGGTATGCAATAATCAGCCTCATACAGCTTTGACCATCATTTTGTGAGCAGTCACCAGAAGTGTTTGCATTTGCTCTCCATTGACCATGATTTTGCTAAGAGCTTTTGGTGTTTGGTATTGAGGAGAGATACACTTGTGATTTATCTTGCATTTAACATGCATCTCTACATGGATTAGAATTGTGAGAATATCTTAAGCCAAGTAGACATGGCAGAACCTGAATAAAAAGGAAGTGAATGTCTTGAAGGAACAGTCTAAAAGTAAGAGTCAATTCGTTTTATGGAATTAATTGAAACAGAAGATAATAATGATTGAATTATAAATCAAACTATTTGTTTAAATTAGAATTGTGACTTTACCAAACTTGTTTACAGTCAATCCACAAAAGCCAACTGTAAACATGCAAGGTTGGTTATGTAACTATTGGCTGAAACATCAAGCAAATCGCAAAACACCAGCCTCTGTGTATTTTAAAAATTAAGTCTTTAGGAAAGCGTGATTTTCGGACCACAAAATAGGGAGGCCTCAATAGCACGAAGAAAAGACAAATGTTCCACTGCATTAACTATTGGATTCAAGGAGAAGAGTTTGAATGAGAGCTGTCTGGGGTCGTCCACAATGCTGTTAGCCTTTCGGAAGCAGCGTGTGGTGTAAGTGTCTGTAATGGAGGGAAGAGATTCCCTGATGATCCTTTCAGCTGTCCTCACTATCTGTTGTAGGGTCCTTAGTTCTGAGACAGTGCAATTCCCAAACTATGCAGTGATGCAGCAGCTCAGGGTACTCTCAATGAACCCTCTGTAGAATGTGGTGAATTTGGGGGGTGAGAGGTGAGCCTTTCTCAACTAACAGCAAGTAGAGATGCTGCTGGGCTTTTTTGATTATGAAGCTGGTGTGGAGGGACCAGTAAGACATTTAGCGCCTTGAGCCTGCTCTGTCATAAGGTCATAGTTGATTTGATTGTGACTTGATAGTTTTTGTCTGTCTGCAATACACATTGACTCCCTTGCCAGTTAAATATCTATTTCACTTAGACTTAAAAATATTCAATAATAATGCCTCTATTGCTCTCAGGGGAAGAGAAATCCAGAGACTAATTACTGTTGGTGGAAAGCTATGATGAATGTCTTGACATCATTGTGAAAAACATATCTTATGAACCTCCATTAGGATCCCAAGATATATCATTTAAATTACAAAACTAAAATTTGACGGTGTCTTTGTTGGATAAAGCTTCCTGATGTAAGTGGTAAGAAAGTTAGAAAGATCACAGTCATAAAAGGTTTTACAGATACAAGGTGACATTTAGGAGTAAAGCTACCATGTGCCTCCGCAGAGTGTTGTTAAAATAGGTCAGAAAGTAACTGCAAAATCCTTGAATAATTCTAGCTAGAATTTAAGCAGTCTTTGTATATCTGGTCCAAACTGGGTTTGTATATTTCTAATTATTTCAGTTCTAAATTAATGTTCCTTGTATTTATGACTTATATTTATCAAAGACATGCTGTACAACTATGAGCTGTAATGAAATGTCACACTGGAGATATGACCACTTCCTCTTGCATCAAGAATTGTTTAATGAAATGTCTGTTTTTTTGGGCTGATTTTAATAGGGCTGAAGATTTTCCATGCCCTTGCCATAGGAGGCGAAGTATGTCAGGAGAGAATTGCAGTTGGTAGATCTTTTGATTTCAAGCAGTATTTTAAAAGTGCACTTAAATCCAGACAAGCATATCCGGTGTCCCCAATCAGATCCTTTTATACAAAGCCAGAATCTAAGACTTTATTTGCTGTCAATATTCCAACATTTAACAAGGTTCCAAAATTCCCCGACAGGAAAGGAACCTGGAGACTTGCGTGATTTCTGGGAGCAAATTTTTGGAAAATTGATTGTAACATTTATATGCAGCGGGTTGGTTAGCTCAGTCAGTTGCATAGCTGGTTTGTAATGCAGAGTGATAATCACAAGCATCGGCTTCATATCCTCACTGAGGTTACTATGACGGATTCACCATCTTCACCTTTCCCCTCACTTGGGCCTTTGTCATGGCCCTTACACTAAACTACCACCATTCGTCTCTCAAAAGAGAGCTCAGTGTATGGTCATGTAGGGCTATAACATCTTTCTTCTTTGAATTTGAACGATAGAATCTGGAATCTTTTATCTGCTCCATTCATCTGAATGTACTAAGGGATTCCTGTCAAATTCTCCTTTGTATCCTGCAGTTGTGAGTCTTTCTGAGTCACTCCTGCTGTGTTCTTGAGTGAACTTAAACTTGTTGATAGCATGGAAGATGCAACACACCCTGCATTGCATGCATTGCAGTTGACATTCATTTTTTCTTATGTGGAAATGTTAGAGATTTTTTTTCTTGCTGGGAAAGGGATTATTCTTACACAATAAGGGCGTAAGTATTTTTCAAGCTATTTGGAATTTGTTGACTCACCTCTTCCCTATACTGCTCGAAGTGTTAAGAATTAATGAGCTGGTCATTAGGAGAGACTCAAAGGTTGGAATAAAAAACTTTATTCCAGGAAACAAGTGGACGATAACATTGAAGTGGATTGGAAAACAATTTACCTTCAAATTCAATGCCAATGAATCGCAACAACTTTGTCTATTTCAATTTCTTAGATATGAAATATTATTAACGACAACTAATATTCACATTGCAATTAACATTGCATACCTGAAAAATTCTAGGATTTTAATGACATTATCTGGCCTTATGGTCTTGATGGTCTACGAGTTAGAGAGGTTCAGTGCTTTCAGTACTCAAGCTGTAAGGTGGATTGCTCCAAGCATTGTAACAGTTATTATCCAAATCTTTTATTCAGTCACTCTCTGAACTAACAATGTGCAGCTTTTTTGAGATTATTTTAGCCAACAATGAGTGCCTGGTTTTAAAGGGGAAGCATTTTAAAAGTTATTAAAGGGCATTATAAAGTATTCATAAAATCCAAATGTTTGTAAATTCAATCTTGATGTAGCTGTTGATACTCCTATTGAGGTCTGCACTTCCAATAAGAAACTGAAATGCATAGCTTGCACCAAATCAGAAAATAGTCACAGCCTTTGAAATGGAGCACAGCTCCTTAATTTGTGGAACTGGGGTTTCATATATAATTGAAATAGTTAGGATGCAGATATTACTAAAAGGTCCAGACAGTTGGGTTAGAGATCTTTCCAATAGATACCTAATTAGAATTAAAATAGATTTGAGTTGTCCCTGTGAACCACAAGATCTCAGTGAACAATAGCAGATATGAAATGACCAGCTTAATTTGAAATTTCTAATATTCAATAACTCATTAAGCAACTTGACTCAGTCACAGAACCTTTATACGTATATATTTTCATTTCTTTGTTTTGTGTATGTGTGTGTGCTCTGTAATTCTAAAACAACATTTATTACATAAAAATAGTGAACGCTGCCAGGTCTTATGTAAGTCTGCAAAGTGCTGTCAAGGACTTGCGTTCTTGTAACAATTCATACAGCTGTAATACAATCAGTGTTAGATTCACAGAGAGGAGAGACAAAAGTTTCTTGCTGAATGAATACTAACTACTGATCAGAAGAGACGTTTCTGTGTTCAAATCTCTAATAAATTATGGGATTTGAAACAAGCAAGCAGAAAACATAGAATTACCTGTTATTGCAACATTAGCTTTGATAAATTTGGTTATATCACTACTATTTCAACCTTGAGTGCAATGCACTGTACATTAGTAAATCATTAGTAAATGTCAAGAATCACAATTCACTATTTTGTGAAGGACAAAGGGCTAAAATTGCACCACAGTTTATTGGCCTGTGGCCTGAGCTTCATTCTCATTCGTATGTAGTCTCTCATTTGGATCATGACTTTGCTTGCAAACCCTGGTCACCATTACAGCAGAAGGTTAGGACATATGTCTGTGATTATCACATCAGCCTGTCTGGGTTTGACTCTAGGATCTTATAATGAAGTTTAAACCATTGACTGATAAATGTCAAAATTGTGTGGCCAATTCCCCAATGCATTTGTGAAATGTAAATGTTCGAAGATAAGAATGAATTTGACATGACATGTTTAGAAAACTATGCTGTTTACCTAATCAATCCACATTACCAAACTAGTTTTACCACTGAAACATACAATACTGTCACGGACAGAGATGAAGATTCTACACATCAACTCTGTCATAAGCAATTTGAACAGAGCTGCCTGGTCAGTGTAAATTTTATATAGGAATTAAATATGTTTCTGAATGTAAAGGTTGGTGAATAGATATGAGGAAAAGTCAGGAAGATTTTGGTTTAAACTTTTAAAAAAGTAAACTTTTAGTCAAATGGCAGCGGGATTGGTTAGTTTAATTTGCTAGACAGCTGGTTTTCAGTGCAGAGTAACACCAACAGGTGGGTTCAATTCCCAGACTGGCTGAAGTTACCATGAAGGGCTCTCCTCAAGATCTCCTCTCAGCTGAGGTGTGGTGACTCCCAGGTTAAACCACCACTGCTTGCCTCTTGCTAATGAGACAGTGGTCCTCTGGAACAATGCTGACTTTACCTTTCACTTACTAAAATTTTCTATGTTCACATCTCAGTCTTTGGGGATCTGGATCAGTTTGAGTGGCTCATTGTAAATTTTTTGATTTCCAAAGCTGCTGCAAAATACCTTTGGGCATTTTATTACATTTTAAACATGATATAAATTCAAGTTATTGCTGCTGCTGATTTATTCCTATGAGGAAGACTTACAGAATTGAATGGTAAACCATTCATGTTCATGAACACAAATGAACTGAAAATTAGACAAGATCTTTTGAAGATTTGGGTAATACCATTATGATTCACTTGTACTTATTCCCCATTAAACCATTTGAAATTTGTGCAACATCCGCTGCATAACTTAAACTACCAGAGAGCTGATCCTATGTAGCAAAAATAGCTTGGCCTTTACCATTCCATCTACTCAATTTACAAGTGACTATATCAGTGGTGACAGTTATTGAAAGATGCTACAGTATTAGAAGACGAAGAAGCTTCGTATTCAGTGAACTATAACAAGGTTGAGTGGTTCCATAACCAGAAATTGATTTGCAGTCTGTCATCTCAAATTTAATCGTTAATTGAGAACAAAATGTCTCTATGTACCTCATCACGTGCAGTGCCGTTGACATAGATATTTAAACACTGAAGTGTTATTCTCGATACTTACTCAAACTAGACAGAGTTTGCGTAATATTGATGCAATTCATCCCATTTTTACTTGCGTCACTTCTGCATGCCTAAACTGGCTGTAAAGTGTACAGCAGTGAGCTCTTATACAACCATGGTGTTCAGTTTTGCAAAGGCTTCCCAAAACTTACAACATTCAGCAATGAAAATTTTTAAGACAATTTCTGTTGATTTCCCAGAAGTTTTGAATTTCCTACAGTCTCAGAGAAAATTGTGTTCTTTTTAATTCCTTTTGGTAAAATCGTCTTTGGGAACCAGCCATAAAGCCTATTGGATATAATTATATATACAATTTACAATACAGGTCATTCGGTCCAAGTGATTTATACTGATGTGTATTTTCCACACAAGTTTCGTCCACTCTTCTTCCTTTAACCCTACCAGCATTTTTTCTACTTTTTTCCTTCATGCTCTTGCCATCCTTAAACACAACAATGCCTTAATTACTTCATGTGAAAGCATGCACTTTCTGAGTAAAGAGGTTTCACCTGAATTCTTTCCTGGATTTAGTGATGATCATCTTATGTTTATAACATCTAGTTTTGATCTCTCCACAAGCTAAAACATATTTTCTTTAACTTTTTCTGTCTGTTATAATTGCTCAGTTCTGGAGTTAGCCTTGAAAATAGATTTTGCACCTTGATCTATTATTTTTGTAATATGGAGATCAAAGTTGTTTTAATGTCATCTAATCGCACATTTCTGGTGAATGCCATTTGATGCTAAGCCAAGGGTAATTCTTTGTCACTTGGTGACAGATGTAATGAGCAAATCGCATGATTTTGTCAAGTAAATTGAATTTTAACTCATTGCCTTTATTTGAACAAATATCATCCTTATTTTTAAATATGGCCACGGTTCATGCCTCCACACCAGCCTGTGGTATATGTGGCCTTCCAATTCTGGCTGCTTGTTCCTACTTGAATTTAATGCTTCCATCACTGACATCTGTGCTTCAGCTACCAAAAATCCGAGATTTACAACTCGCGCCTTAAACCTCTCTTGTCTACCTCTCTTTCCTCCTTTATGACTTCCTGAAAATCCAGTTCTCTGGAAAGCTCTGAATCATTGACCTAAGTATCTCCTCGTGTGATGTGGTGTCAGATTTTGTTTGATGGTGCAATTATATAGCTCCTTATAATATTTTCCTACATTGAAAGAACTATATGAATGCAAGATGTTGTTGTTATTGTTGTTGAATGTGACAGCCATCTAATTATCTGATTTATTTCAGACTGTTACACATAAGAGCTGACGTCTATGCTCAGCTGATCGTACTACTCTGTCCATCATGTCTGCTGGGAACATAACAGATGTCTGCCTTCTCCCCTCTGGGGCAGTACGACATGTCCATTTATTCACTTTATATATTTAGTTTAAATTTTGTAGTCTCAGTTGGTTTACCGGAAAGCAAATAATGACTGGCAGATGCACAGTATGAGATTCAGATGACAGCAGCTGAGGCATTTGTGTATGATCGTGAAGACTTCAGTCATTCGGTTTTGCAAAGCATTCATCCTGAAGGAATTAAAGTTTGCATGTGCATGTATGCATGATGTGAAATTCAAAGCGAAATATCTTGTATATTCAAAGAAATTGTAATTTGCAGCATTTCTCCTTACCCTTGAAGACCAGGATTGAAACAGGCCTTGAAATGGAATTTGAATAGATTTGTTTCTGTAATACCTGGGTTTGTTACAGCATTACAGGTTAGCAATAAGCTATCTAGGCTAAGGGGATTGATATTCCCTCGAATGGTTGGCAAAATGGTTAAGCCCACCGATTCATGTTCCGAACTTGATGCCCCCCATTTTCCAGCATGAGATCTTTCACGTTTTGATATAGTTTCTCCTTAAAAGGGGAGTGTTGCTGTCAATTTGTGGATGATGATCTGATGTAGGGAGTTCTCTTTTTTTTCTCACATTGCATCAAAAGGAATGGAGTAGGGACCTATTACATCTAAAAGACTGGCATAAAGCACCTAAGGTTGCACCCAAAATAGTAGTTCATCTGTCTCATCTGTCATGTTATTCTGCCAGATAACCAGATATTTCCAGTATTGTTTTAAATTTGATTAATTGAGTCAATTTGATTAATTGTTCCGTCCTAAGTGGAAACATATAACATTAAGTTTCTGCCTAGATCCATTATTCTCCTCATAACTGAAACAATGTGTGTTTATACATTTTTATAGCCAGGATTTATGCATTAAGTTGAGCTGCTTGCAATTTCCCCTTAGTCACAGAAATGTAATGTCAACGTTATGTGCAGTTGCCGAACAAAAGTTGCACTGAAATAAGATGGATTGACTTTCCTTCAGATTTTATCATTTTTTATTCTTCACGGTTGTCTTCTTCTGGGAGGATTCATAGATTTGTAGAAGATCTTAGAACCTGTTTGGCACAAAACTTGTCCAAGCCAGTATTTATGCTCCCACCAGCTTCTTTTCACCCTGATATTTCTTCCAGCATTGCTCTTGATGTTTGCTGATAGCCTTGCTGATACCACATCTGGATTATTGTCCACACTTCTGTCTCCTTATTTGGAAAAAAAAGGTTATAGTTTCATGGAGGTGTGCAGAGAATTCAACTGATTCCTGGGATGAAGGACATACATTATGAAGAAAAGTTCAACCTGTTAAGCTTTCCTGATGAAGGGCTCTAGCCTGAAATGTCGATTTTCCTGTTCCTTGGATGCTGCCTGACCTGCTGTGCTTTTCCAGCAACATAATCTCAATTCTGATCTCCAGCATCTGCAGACCTCATTGCCTCCTTTCCTCTTTCTACCTTGCCTACCTAGAGAAATTGTTAAGTAAACACAAATGCTCTGCAAAGTCTGACACCATCTGTGGAGACAGCAACTGCATTATAAACATCATCAACCTTTCATTAGAACAGAGTAATATTAGTTATGTAGCACAGAGTAAGCATATGAAAGAAGGAAAGGTGGGAAGAAGAGCAAAAAGGTAAACTGGAGGTCTTTGATAAACTGAAATCTAGAAGAGATTAAATAACAGAAGTTTTCATCATGTAATTCCCAAGGAAGTAATAATGGCACGAGTAAACATTAAAAGCAAAAAGGTAAAGTCACCATAGTCATATCACACTATTGCTCTCTAATTAGAGAGAGACATAACTGGTGGTGGTTTAAGCTGAGAGGTACTACAGCTCCAGCAAGGGGCAAAGTTAAGAGGGAGAGCCCTTCATGGCAACCACAGCTGGTACAGGAATTGAGCTCATGCTGTTGGCATTACTCTGCAAAATGCCAAATGGCTAAACCAATCATTTAGCCAACTGAGCTAACTCATGGGGTGCATAGATAAGGTGAATAGCCAAAGTCTTTTCCCTGGACTGGAGGAGTCCAATACTAGAGAGCGTAGGTTCAAAGTGAGATGGGAAAGATTTAAAAGGGATCCAAGGGGCAATCTTTTCATGCAGAATGTGGTGCATGTATGGAATGATCCTCCTGAGAAAGTAGTAAAGACTGGTTCAATTACAACATTTAAAAGGCATGTCGGTGGGTATATGAATAGAAAGGGTTTAGAGGGATATGGGCCATATGAGGCAAATAGGACTAGATTAGTTTAAGATATCTGGTCGGCATGGACAAGTTGGACTGAAGGGTCTGTTTCCATGCTGACATCTCTATGACTGTCTCAATTGGACATGGAAGGAATGTTTCCTGTTGTGGGTGAGTCCATAAGTAGTCAACACCATTCTAAAATTAGGCAGTTGCCCTTTTAGATTAGAGGTGAGGGGAAATGATTTCTCACTTGTGTGACTTCAAACTCTCTGCGTTAGAAGGTTGTGAAGGAGGGGTGATTGAATATTTTATGGAGGAGGTAGACAAATTCACGCTTGACAAGGAAATCAGAGATTATTGTTACAGGAGCTAGGATAGTTGAACATGTGGAATTCAGAACATAAACAGATCAGTTATATCTTATTGAATGGTGGAGCTGGCTTGAAGGGCCAAATAGTCTACTTCTGCTCCAAATTCATATGTTCAAGAAAGATGCATCAAGTTGAAATGTGAGTGAGATTATAGTTGTTGTCCAAAGCCAAACTGAAGGAAACAAAAAACAAAAGATAAACCAAACCAATAATAAAACAAAAGGCAGCAGAGGCTCTGATCTTAAATCGTCAAACTCAAAACTGAATCTAAAAGGCCTGAAGTGACTTGTCCAAGGTTTGTTTGGGCTTCTGTCACTTGCAGCTCTATTAAACACATCTTGTCCTCCTTTTTAAGCATTTTGGACAGCTTCCTGCACCACACCTTAATTAACTTCTTAGTCACGTTCAACAGCTCATCTCTTTGTATACCACTTTTCCTTATAAGCATAGGAGATGCAACATGTGATCTTTTTACCTCCAGTTTTAATCGTATAAGAAACTAAAAATTCTTTCCAAGTGAAACAGTGATATACATGCAGTTATTTCACTATTGTAGACTTGTGATGTACTCTCTTGAGAATGGAGAGATTAAATGCTGATTTGATGATTCCTTTGAGGAACATTTTTGTTCAGTTTGAAAGCGTGACCCCAAGCTTCTAGTTACCTGTCATTTTAATTATGCACTTTGCTTTCATTCTAACCTTCTTGAACTTGGCATGCTGCAATGTTCCCCATTTTGTTTTGTATATCTTTGCTGGTTTGATTTTGTTTCTTCATTTCCAATTTTTTTGTTTAGATACGTCTTTTCTGTAAATGTCTTTACTTGGCCCACTATCACTTCTTTTGGCTTTGAACCAAGAAAACTACCTGTTCATTGTTCCTGCCCTGCATGCAAACACGCACCCTCCCTTTTATTCATCTTCTAATCCTCCCTCTGTTAATTTGTTCAATTACATTTTTAACTTTTCCCAGTTCTGATGAATGTTCACAGATGTAAAAGGCTAACTTTTTTTTCTCTCTGCTGATGCTGCAAGATCCACTGAGCATTTAGAGAATTTTATTAAAGATTTCCATCATCCATAATATTTTTAAAATGGGAAGTTGCGATTCATAGCTGTGAGATCTGAGATTTCAGATCAAGTGGAGCTCTTGATTTTTGCCTCCACCAAAACCGTAAATTGATCAGTGAAAAACTCTTTAATGAACTAGCGTTTGAAACCCACCACTAATATACTTGGATCTGACCATGTCTCTAGGAGGTCGACAATATACTGGTCTTTATTGTGTCAACATAGATACTTGGCTCTTTATTAAGCATTGCAGCAACATGGAATTCAATGAAGGGTAAAAAACAGACACGGGGTCCCAAATGTATTAACTTACATCAGAACAGGACATCCTCAACGGCTACCTGGATGACATTAACCTATCAGAACGTCAGTGATCCCAGAGGAGCTCAGTAATCAGTGATCCTCATTCACTTTAAGCAGTCCCTTGCAAGTTTACCATGGTGCCCTTTCCAATAGTTGCCTGCTGTGCAGCAACTCTTGACTGTGTAATGTGGAACCAGCTGCCATCAGTCTAACAGCCTCATTGAGGTGGATGAAATTTCAGCAACAAGCAGTCATATCATTACAGTTTGCACTTGAGGGCTTCCATAGTCAACATTAGTTGAACAAAAATATGGCACACCTTAACCTTCGAATGAGAAAGAATAAAGGTCTGGTATAATTAATAATTAAGCAAAAATAATGGTTTCTCCTAAAAGGCAGCCCCTTTACATTTTTTAATTGATGGCCTTTGAGGAAGAGATTGCTACATTTTGTATTAAGGGTACTCTCTCACAGAACAGAACATCTTTAAAGATTTGGAGGAGTAAAATATATAATTTAATAATTACATAATAGTTAAACACTTTCCTTTCTAAGTCATAGAGATATACAGCATGGAAACAGACCCTTTGGTCCATGCTGACAAGATATCCCAACCCAATCTAGTCCCACCTGCCAGCACCCAGTCCAAATCCCTCCAAACCCTTCCTAATCATATACCCATCCAGATGCCTTTTGGATGTTGCAATTGTACCAGCCTCCACCACTTCCTCCGGCAGCTCATTCCATTCACGTACCACCCTCTGTGTGAAAACATTGCCCCTTAGGTCTCTTTTACACATTTCTCCTTTCCCCTCTCACCCAAAACTTATACACTGTAGTTCTGCACCCCACCCTCCAGGGGGAAAAGACTTTGTCTAAAATTAGATAAAATTCTGTAGATAATATTATGGATGAAGTATTCTGTAGTGCTTGGAACAGTGAGCAAATGATTGTACATGTTTGAACAGGACATCTGATGGAGATGTGTGGTCAGGTGGGCTGCCTCCAGCAGCATCAAGAGCCCAGCTTGGACCCATATGTTCCATGAAATCTGGATGTCCTCATGTTTTCTGTTTGATTTGTGCTTCATTTGCTTCCATTGCACTTCTTTCCACACAGGATTTCAAAGTGACAAGAATTTTCTTTATCAAACAGCTGGGTTGCCATGAGCAAAAAGCTTAATAACCCACAAAACAAACAGACTGTGTTCTCTTTAAAGCTGAATAAAACCCAAAAGCATTGGCCTACAAATTCTATGCATTATGTAAGCATTTAAAGTGAAAATTGAGGTTCAATGAAAGTTGTCATGCTAATGATCGCCAGTTTTTGCTTTATGGGTTCAATTGACTCTGCATAATGTTTTAAGGAGGATTGCTACTCACATTTAAAGAAAATGATGTATATGCCAAATTGAAAGCCCTGGTGATAGCTGCTGAATAGGTATCAAGAAGCTATTAGAGTAAGATTGCTTCATTTGAGATACAGTTCTGAGTTTTGTAATATTTAATTAATGAATCATAATAAAGACCCGTATCGGTAAAGTGATTGCCAAGATAATTGGAATAGTGTTCGTAAAGCTTTGGCTGCACCTTTCACTTTGTTGTCAAGTTCCTACAAGTTAGGGCCACCAAGCTTCCTGTCAGTACAACTGCCTCATGGCTTATCAGAAAAAATGGTTTTGTAGGTTCAGCATTTATTCTGCGCTTCCAGATTCCAACATATTTGAGATTTATGTGTTTCTGGTATTAAAAACCTTCATACATCAGCCAGAAGCATTGGACAGAGGCCATACTACTACTGCCCATTATCTTTACATGAGGAAGATTTTCATTTTCTATGCTTAAGGCAATAGAAGAAGTAGAAAAATATTAAATTGGAGGATTCTCTAAGTTGACCAGCAATATAACATTATTTGCTAATCTTTCTCTCCTCTATTTATTTATGCTGTCCATTGTAGTATAACACACGATGTAAACTGCAATTAGAGAGATGTCTTGTTTTTATCTGAAAAATAACCATGGGAAGGAGACCCTAAGGGTCAAAGTTTGCTTTGGCTCCCATCACCTCACATTACCTGATTCTTGCTCTACGACACTGGTGAATAGCAGCACAAATGAATCTGCCAAGCAGGTACAGTAAGTGATATGGAGGAGGGAGCACAATTTAAAAGGTACAGGAGAATTAGCTCATTGTTCAATTGAGTCTCATATGTGACCTCAAGCATTTAATACAGCAATTTGAATTTTTCCCATGTATCATTTCCAAGTGTGGCAATGACTGTGGAGGAGTCGTGTTTTAGCACCCATCATAGAATCATAGAATCCCTACAGAATAGAATGAGCCCCTTTGGCCCAACAAGTCCACACTGACCCTCCAAAGAGTTAACCCACTCAGACCCACTCCCCTACCCTATTACTCTACATTTACCCCATACAAATGCACCTAACTTACATATACCTGAACACGATGGAAATTTAGCATAGCTAATTCACATAACCTGCACAGTCTTGGATTTTGAGAAGAAACCAGGGCATCTGGAGGAAACCCATGCAGACACTGGGAGAATGTGCAGGTAATCCAAGGCAGGAATCAAACACTGATCCCTTGCACTGTGAGGCTGCAGTGCTAACCACTGAGCCACCTCACTGCCCCACGTATGAGGTTTGACTATTTCACTGAACTACACAGCGGCATGTTGAAAGTGGATGCTTCAGGACTACTTGGAGTGGACTCTCTGTGGTTGGGTTAGGGTTAGGCAAACAGTGGCAAGACCATGTAGGCACCAACCTTACTCTGGTGTCTCTTCATATTGTCCTTCACAATCAGCAAGTGAAGTGGTCTGTTCAGAAGGATCCTATCTCCAGAAGCTGCTAATTAAATGCGAAAAATCAATACTGCAAAAATTGAGTGTAAAATACTAAAATATTGGACCATATTAAAAATCTGTAGCATATTCAGTTTGATGACTGAATGGCAGATTTGGGTATGGAATAGGTTATGAACCTATCACTCAACTATATGCCTCATGACCTTCAATTGACATTAGTGCCAATGGCAACCTGATTACATTTAGCCCCATTGTTAGTTCTGGTCCAGAGGGAAACCTGAGCTTTTCAGTACACAAGTAAAAGTTTAGGAACTTCCCAAGCTGAATCTTAATTTTTTTGGCTAAGTGTGAGCTGTGTGGAGCTTTTCAGAGGGGTTGTCGTGTAAGGCTGATTGAGTGCTCTTGCTATATCTTATCAAGCTGTCCTTACTAACTCACAACGCTGCTCTTAACGGCTTCCTTCCTGTCCAATTCCAGCCCCATCCTCCTGTGCATCGCCGCCAAAATATCACAGAATTAACTGGCATCCCTTGTGCTTGCACTACCTTTAAAGCCTGTTGTACACTCAGACAACATTACAATTGAACATTACAATAATAGAGGCCATGCTTCAGAACATGTTCAGAACATCTTTTCCAGAACCGTTCTGAAGAAGGGTCACTGCACCCAGAATATTAAGTCTGCTTTCTCTCCACAGATACTACCAGATCTGCTGAGTTCTTCCAGCAATTTCTGATTATGTTTCTGATTTCCAGCATCTGTAGTTCTTTGGTTTTTTGATTACAATATTATTGCAACTGCAGCTCAAGATAACGTGTTGAAGTGTAGAAGCATCCTGTAACTGGATTGGAGATGTGCCATAAGCATTCTTAGTGGCTGGCACATATTGGATGCCAGTGAGGAGTGGCTTATGAGGAGTACATGGCCAGTGCCCATGGAGCATGTCCTGAGATGTTTGTGCCTGGTGTCTACAGCAGAGGTCTTTTGGAGCAAGCAGTGAGCTGAAGTTGTCGGGTACCTGCTCTCACTTCCAAGTAGAGAATTCTTGGTGTCCAGTTTGTTGGGTCCATTTGTTAAGATAGGAAGCTGGATATCAATGAGGCGAGTTGGGTAATTAAAAATACATTTAACAAGCAATAATCCCCTAATTGGCAACTCATCACTACATAGTAAGAAACTCACTTCACTGCTTGTTAAAAGCATGAAAGTTGGAATGAGATACTCCCAATGTCAGGTTAGGCCTCGTTGGATTTCTTCTTTTCCTGGTAGATAGATACCAGGTTTCAGAAAGAAGTTAGTATAATTAGTAATTCAAATTTCTCAAAAAGAAGCATCCTGAGGTTTGCATAACGCTTACAGATAATGGAACTGATTTACTAAAATCATTTGGTTATCAGAATTTGTTTATGGCAGATGTTTGCTTTCAGCTTTCTTAGCTCCACGTCCACAACCAATGTTAGGATGTTATAACATTTGCTAAAACGAAACATATTATTAATGCTTGCCCAATCAATCAGACAACAAATTACTTTTGAAGTGCATTCACTGGCAAATGTTTTCATAAATCAAAATTTTCAGCAGTATCCATTACATACACAAAGGCAAAACACTCCAGATGTTAAGAATTTGAAATAAAATGGAAATATGCAACAAGTCAGTATCTGTGGAGAATGCTACAATTTCAGTAGAGTTCAGAAACTGTTTTTCAAAAAATTAAATCCAGAACTAAGCTATTTGCGATCAGAACTAAGCGATAATGTTACATGGTTTGGAAGAGAAGATTTTTTTTGCCATATCAGAGACAGACAAGGCAAATATTAAATATTATCTGTGATGACCTCCGATACACCAGCGTTCGGAATATACGTAAGTTGAACATATATTAACAGACAAATTGTTGTTGATTGTCAATTATGAATTACACATTAAATGGCAAATGTATTTAAGACAAATCTTACAAATTTACTCAGCAGTTCACACAGCCAGTAGGTCATCAAACTTGGTCACAAAGTCCCCTCAGACTCTTGTCATCCTGAAGAAGGATTTTAGCTTTACTCCTTCTACAATGTAGCCTGATCACAAGCCAACCCGAATATTCCACAGGCACAGTCTCCAATACAAATGGCATATGCTTGTAGAACCTCTGAAACGTGGTCTGAATGTCGTAGATCAACTAGTAAGAAACAGCTGCAGCAACTTATTCTCAGTTTCTGGAGCTGAACTCTCTTGGTCACTTGGCTTGTATTGAACCACTAGACTCACAGACCACTTTTAGTGAGCTTGGATGATTTACTTGGCCTCAGCCAATTTCAGCCTGAAGTTTTGGGTTATTTAGATTTCAGTTTTTGCTATCTTAGAGATTGGAGAGGTTAGATATTTTTCTTTATTCATTCATGTGATGAGGGTGTTGCTGGCTAGGCAGTATTTATTGCCATCCCTAATTACCCAGATGGAAGTTAAGAGTCAACCACATTGTTATGGGTCTGGAGTCACATGCAGGCCAGAACAGATAAGGATGGCAGTTAAAGGACATTAGTGAACCAGATGGGTTTTCCGACAAATGACAATGGATTCATGGTCATCATTAGATTCTTAATTCCAGTTTCTTTTCTCTGTTTTGCCTTTCACTTTCTATTTTCAATTAGGGGCTACCTCAAAGAACACAAACTTGGCCACCATGAATTCCATGATGAGAAAATCTGAATTAACAGTTCAAGCTGATGATCTGTTATCAGAAAGTTTATTTTCCCAGCCCAGTATTCCAGAGCTTGAGGACAAATTCAAGCCTGATAGTCCAAGAACACAGTGCTGCACTGTTGGAGAAGTCTTTTCATCTAGATCTTCAAAAGAGAAGACATTTTGGACTCAAAACTTTAACTCTGTTTCTTTCTCCATTGATGCTACCAGACTTGCTGAGTTTCTCCAGCTCCTTCTGTACTTTGCTTTCATTTTGATGGAAGTTCATTGATCTGACATGTCAGCTCTGCTTCTGTCTTCATTGATCTTGCTAAGTATTTCTCTTTTCATTACCTATCATTTATACATAGGCTGGGCCGACAATTCAGGTTTGTGTATCAACCAGTTGGTAGCACTGTCACCTCTGAGACAAAAGATTATAAGTTCAGGTCAAACTTAAAGACATCAATGTCAAAGTCAAGATTGGCACTCTAGTTCATTCCTGGGGCAGATCTACATTGGTGGAGCTATCCTCTTTTTGATATGATGTTAAGGTGAAGTTTGTCTGTTCTCTTGAATGGGTATAAAAGATCCCATTGCACTATTTTGAAGAAAAACATGGAAGATATTCCCAATGTCCTGACCAATTGTTCCTTATCACTCAGTTGATGGATGATCTCTGTGGGTTGAGATTTGGCCTGCTAAGTCCCATGAAGACTCACAACAGAAACCTGTTCACAGATTAGTGAGGATGAGGTAAAGTATGTTTTTGCCTTTTGTTAGTTATCTCACTACCTGCAGTAGACCAATTCTAGCAGGCAGGTAGGACTGCTAAGTCCTTTAGGATTTGACCAGTTTGGTCTGTAGTGTGTTGATGAGCCACTTTTGTTGATGGAAATTGAAGACTGTACGCAGAGTACATTCAGCACTCTGAGTCCTCCCTCAAGTGGTTCAACCTGGAGTACTGATTCATCAACCAAGGCAGTGGATGGTTCTGTTTTTATCATCACATTTCTGTGCTGCAGTGAGACCTCAATTATGCATTGCAGACACATAAGAGCATTAGGGAAATTCCAATAGCATTACCTCACTGGCATTCCCTGGTCTCAGTGGGAGAACAAATATTAGTGACTTCCTAGAAGCAAACCTTACAAGCACTCAGGCAAAACTCGGCAAAATCATGATTATGATGAAGTGTGTTTTGAAGGCTGAAACGTGTCTCCTAGTCAATATTCCAGGGAGAGGTAAAAAAAAGTTACAAACGACATGCTGTAGCTTTCCTTTGAAGAGTGGCAGCATTGACAGTAATCACTATGAGTTTGCCACCAGTCATTTACAACTGACAATTGCTACTAATCATTTGCAATTGACAAGTTATCCACCAGGGTTTGAGTTCAGATATCTGTGTTACATGCAGAACCCTGTCCTTTGTAGCCAAAAGGAATATGTCCACACATATCACCATTTTCAATGAGGAAAGGAGAGAGGTAATATCAATTATATTTCATCAGTAAACTAAGAGCAACAGTTAAAGTTCTTGCTGCGTCTCCTTGCTAATCGTGGCCCAATCATAATTCTGTTATGCTGGATGAGTTGATAGTTCATTTCTAAATTTAGCTTTCTTTCAGGCCTGATGAGTGCAAGATGAAAATATTCAACTTTATGTCTTTTCCTAGCAATGATTCAATAATTTATGTATTTGTAACCCATGTTCTCTTCACATCTCCGTCTGATTTAGTTTCTTATTTTTAAGTAATATTCAAGTATTAAGCATATCATTAAAGGAATTGTATATCACCTTATTTTTTTCTCAACAAACTTTAATGCCTGATTTTGTTGAAATTCATTTGCCAATGATATGCCCATTCTGCAAGTTTATTAATGTCTTCTTTAATTTGCTGCAGTCCCCATTTGGTATCATCCTAATTTAGAATTACATTTTTGATAATGGAGTCCAAAGTTGTTAGTATATGTTGTGAACAGCAATGGTCAAGAACTGATCATGTGGAATCACACCTCCCAAGCTATGCCATTTTAGTTGGATACCCTCTGTGCCTACCCTCTGCTTTCTATCTACCAACTATACATAACCCCTCATTTCACAAGCTTTGATATTATACAATAACTGATTATGTGTTACCATATCAAAGACTTTTGAAAATTCCAAACAATTAACAAAGTAAACACTTATTTCATGGAATTAAAATCAATATGGCATGAAGGAAAAATGTGGAACTCTTGACAGATGAAGTGATCAAATGGGAAAAATCAAAAGAAATGAGGAAAATCAGGAAAGTGGATATGAGTGATGTCAGTTCAGCTATGATCCTATTGAAAGGCGGAGCAGACTTGAGGGACTGACTGGCTTACTCCTGTTCCTATTTCAAGTGATCTTTTCGTCTTAAGTGCAGAGCTATTCCCTATCTTTCTAATTGCCAATGTCAAGATGACTGTTATTTTCCTTCTATTCAGTCAGATTCTTGAAATCTAACCTACTCCCTCCAAGTTCCTGTGCCAGTAAACTTACCAGTAAACATGTCACTTATTTTAAGATTTGTGTGCTATACTTGGGTAAGCTTGGAGCAAAATGTTTTTCATGTTTTTAATACTTTCGGATTTAAGAGATACAACTGAGTCTATCAACAGTCATCGCTTATTATTGCATGTGACTAAATGTTTCATGGGAAGGACTCATGAACCTGTTTCATATAAGACTGGAATCAGCATAGCGAGAGTCTTGCACAATCTTATGTTTTCTAGTTTTGTTAATGCGCATTAACATTTAAGTTGTGCCTGTGATTTACAAGCCATTCAGTCAAAAAAACTTCAGATATTCATGCTGATTGGAAATGAACTATTGTACCATAATATTTTATTAGTTTAATTGCTTTGGCAGAGTTTTAAAGTAATTGACAGAATTTTAACATCTGTTGATTGGGTGTTTTGGACGCTAATTGGGGGTGGTGTTAAATGAGCAGAATTTCTAAGTAGGTCGAGAAGAATGTTTCAATCTGTTTACTTCCTGGTCTTACTGAGGTAGGGCGGAGGACAAGTAACTAATCTCTACCAGGAGGTTAGTTGACATTTTAAGTGCTTGGATTTAAATTGGTCCATTTAACTAGGGTGCCCCAGCAAATCACAGCAAGTCTCGTATACGTTATTGGGCCAGGAGGTAGAAGATTTGTTCCTCTCAGTCACTGAAACCCTCCCTAGATTGTATCTTCCTTTCAAAGCCTGTACAATGGCTGCCTCCAGCCCTGCTTATGGAGGATTAGTTCTGGTCTCCAGATATTCCTGGCTAGCTTGGAAACCAAGTCCAGTCAACCTGACTGATTTTCAGGTAAGGCACCCATCTGGGCCAGAAATTAGGGTCTTGGAGTTATACCGTCACAGAATGTAAGATAACCACAACTTCTCGGTTTTTCATATGTAGCCCTTGCCCTCCTACCTACACTCTCAGTATTTTGGTATCACCTTTTCAATGAAAAGCTCCCAAAGTTAAACACGTAGAGATGCAAAAATGTGGATTTTTGGACCAAATCTGATTTATCTACATTGTACCAGGCAGAAACAACTCCAAGGAGAGTAGTTTTGCCAGGATGTGTATGTCAGCCATTGGCCTTCTGTAAGAAGCAAACCTGTGGACTATCCACCTCTTTCTAGACACGTGTCTATTTTTTACCCATGTTCAGACAAAAAAGTTGCAAATCTGGGAGAAGTGAAATAAAATTAGGAGAGAAAAAGAGAATCGATGTTCCAAAGAAGAGATTTCAGCTGACAAAACTGCTTGATATAAGAGCATAAAGGAAGAGCAAATACGTCATTCAGCCCCTTTGAGCCTACTCCCTTATGATTAGATTACCTACAGTGTGGAAACAGGCCCTTCGGCCAAACAAGTCCACACTGACCCTCCAAAAAGCAATCCACCCAGACCCATTTCCTACATTTACCCATGACTAATGCACCGAACACTATGGGCAATTTAGCATGGCCAGTTCACCTGACCTGCACATCTTTGGATTGTGAGAGGAAACCAGAGCACCCGGAGGAAACGCACGCAGACACGGGGAGAATGTGCAAACTCCACACAGACAGTTACCCGAGGCAGGATTCAAACCCAGGTCCCTGGCGCTGTGAGGCAGCAGTGCTAACCACTGAGCGACTGTGCCATCATGGCCGATTTGAATTTGACCTCAACTCCAGTTGCCTGTTTTCCATAACCCCTGACTCCCCCAGAAGATATTTTACTAAACCTTAAATTTAATAATCCAGCTTTCACAGAGAAATTCCTATTCACCTCCATCTAAAATTAGAGATCTTACACCTTTCAATGAGATTACCTCTCATTCTTCTAAACCCCCATGAATATATGCCCAGTCTGCACAAGAACCAGCCTTTCTTCCAACCAGATCATTGTAGTAATCAAGCTGGTGAAGACCACCAAGTTCCCCTCCAGGCCACTGACTTCGGAATATACTGCCGTTCCTTCAGTATCATTGGGTCAAAATCCGGGAATTCCTCTATAACAGCATTGTCAGTCAACGGACAGCACATGGGCCGCAGTAGCTCAAGAAGACAGCTCACTATCACCTTCTCAAGGGCAATTAGGGACGGAAAATAAATGCTGGCCAACTCATGTTCACCATTCCATGAGTGAACAAAAAACAATTCCCTGAATTGTTTCTAATGTGAGTATCTCCCTCCTTAATTCAGGTGCCATACACAATTGTAGATAAAAGGAACTCAGTTTTCTGTTGCACTCACCTGGCAAAAAATGCCAATATTCCTTTTGCCTTCCTAATGCTTAATGTCTTTGAATACTACGGGTATTTCAAATACAAGTATTCCTACACCTCTCTCTGCCACAGAATTTTGTGATCTCTCTCTTACTCCATTTAAGCGATATTTTGCTTTTATGTTCTTCCTACCAAAGTGAATAATCTTACATTTTCTCACATTTGCCAAAACTTTGCTTCCTAACTTATCCTATGCACATTCCTTTGCAGACTTTTTGTATCCTCTTTGCAATTAGTTTGCCACTTATCTTTGTCTCATCAGCAAATTTGGCTGTGATACACTCAGTTCCTTTCTTAAAGTAATTAGATTACTTACAGTGTGGAAACAGGCCCTTCGGCCCAACAAGTCCACACCGACCCGCCGAAGCGCAACCCACCCAGACCCATCCCCCTACATTTACCCCTTCACCTAACACTATGGGCAATTTAGCATGGCCAATTCACCTAATCTGCACATTTTTTGGACTGTGGGAGGAAACTGGAGCACCCGGAGGAAACCCACGCAGGCTCGGGAAGAATGTGCAAACTCCACACAGTCAGTCGCCTGAGGCAGGAATTGAACCCGCATCTTTGGCGCTGTGAGGCAGCAGTGCTAACTGTACCGTCCATTGATATGGATTGTAAATAATTGAGGCTGTAACACTGATGCCTGCAGCACCCCACTGGTTACAGTCTGCCAATCTGAAAATGACCCACTTTTCCAGACTGTATTTCCTGTAAAGTAAGTCCGATCTCTATATATGCAAATATATGGCCTCAAACACCACAAGATCTTAGTTGTGCAATGAACCTTTATTGATATCTTACTGAACGCCTTCAGAAATCTAAATAAATATGGAAACTATCAGGAGCCTGATCACTGTGGGCAATGACGAGATTTGTGACAAAATTGTTTAAGAAATCTGACAAGGTTTATCTCGATATCAAGAGTAACTTGCTGATTCCATGCATTTGCCATGTGGCGAGACCAGTTTCTTGCCAGGCAGTGGCAAATTGCCAGTTAAGGATGATTAACATTATTACATGCTTTACCAATGACACAACTCACCTCATTATTCTTCAGCTTCATGCTCTTAACACCTGCTGCCAGCAAACTAAATACTGCACATTCTCAACATGGAAGACAGAAAGGGTGTGGTGACTTCAGCTTGCTGCTGGCTGTGAGGAGCCTCCCTGTTAATCACCACAAAACAGCATCTCAGGCTACATCCATGGGCACTAGCTGCATGTGCCCCTCATTCACAGACATTTACATTGACATCCCACCTTCGCTAACCCCTCAAGATGCTCATGGCATCTCCCCAATTGCAGGACCCGACTAAAGCACAAAGCTGCATTGCAGGGTGCATTGGCAACTAGCATTGAAATGCTGCTGAAGAATACAAGTTAGAGACAAAGAAACTGCGGATGCTGGAATCCCAAGTAGATGGGCAGGAAGCTGGAAGAACACAGCAAGCCAGGCAGCATCAGGAGGTGCAGAAGATCACACTTGAAACGTTGACATCCACACCACCTGATGCTGCCTGGCTTGTTGTATTCTCCCAGCCTCCTGCCTATCTACTGTTGTTGAACACAGGGCCAGACACCCAGTTCACATTGCATGAAGGAGGCTCCAAGGGCACTGGGGACTGCAGGCAGGGGACAAGGAGAGATGACAGTTTTGCAGAAGGAAATTGTATTGTAAGGTGTTACATACGTTGAAGCAGGGACAGAAACAGGGTAATGCAGAAGAGGTCTTTATCCAAGGTCAAGAGCACCCTGACTTTGGGTGGACGCTCAGTTAATGACCACATCTGGCATGGTCAGCTCATATAACAGGGGTCTCTGGTGGTTGAGGGGTAATGAGGTGAGCATGGGCAGGCTCATGAGTGAGATTGGGTAGGGATCTGGATAGGCATGAAGTCTTTGGGGTTCACAGGATGAGCGATGGGAAAGGGACCTGGATGTTTGAGCGCTCACCAACAAATGTGAGGTTATGGAGTCATATTATCATACAGTAGAGAAACAGGCCCTTACGCCCACTATATCTGCCGACCAACAAACACCAAGCTGCACTAATCTCATTTACCTGCTTTTGGTCCATAACATAATATACTCTAGTATTTTAAGTGCTTATCCAGATGCTTCTTAAATGTTGAGAGATTACCTGCCTCCACCACTTTCTCAGGCATCATGTTCCATATTTCTACCACCCTTTGGGTGATTTTTTTTCTTAAATTCCATCTAAACCACTTACCTCTCATCTTAAACTTGTTCACTCTGGACTTTTACACATCTGCAATGGGGAAAGGATTGTTACGATCTCTTCTGTCTATGCCTGTTATAATTCTGTATACTTCAGTCAGATCCCCTTCAGCTTCCCCTGCTCCTTCAGCCCAGGCATATTCTTGGTGAATCTCCTCTGCAAGCTCTGCAGTGCAATTGAGTCCTTCCAATAATATGGTGATCAGAACTACATACAGTACTCCATCTGTGGCAAAACCAATGTTTTATCAACTTCTGACAAGACTTGCTTGCTCCTCTTTTCCATACCTCAGTTAATGAAGGCAAGCATCCTATATGCCTTCTTCACCACTCTGTCTGTGCTGACACTTCAGGGATCTATGGACTTGTACAACATGGTCTCTTTGTTCTGCAGAAGTCCTTCGTGACCTACCATTATTGTGCACATCCTTCTCTTATTGGACCTTTCAAGATGTGTCACCTTGGACATATCGAGATTAAATACTAACTGCCATTGCTCAACCCAACTTACCGGCTGATCAATTATCAGAGTGTAGCCTGAGACCCTCCACCTCACTATCAACACCATTACCAATTTTTATGTCATCTGCAAACTTACTAATTATACCTTCTTCACATCCAAGTCATCAATGTTCATAAAAAGCAACAAGGTCTCAGCACCTATCCCGGTGACACACCATTGGTCACAGCATGTGCGCACGTTACTAGAGAGTGCTGGACCTGCTGTTCTATGGCAGATGCCAACCTACGGATGGTCTCCACAATGTGAACTCCTACAGTTTCTGGTTACTGAAGGCCATTGTCTCACATACCTGTCTGCCAATCCTGTTCCTCACAGGGATTAAGTCCCTATTTGCCAACACATCACCAGCCTGGCGCAGAGCAGATGCCTGGTCTCCACGTACAAGCAGCCTGGGGTGTTCCTTCCTCAGTTGGCTGTGGAACTATTGTAGTAAGGTGCTCACCAGTGTGTTTTCTCACACTTTCTAAGCCTGTCATTCACACTGAGATGTCAGTATCTGACTTGGTTGGGGAGCAGGAAGCAGCCTTGCAATACTTCCTCGGAGGCCTGGGTACTGTAGTCTTTTAGAGGTCAAGGAGGTGGCTTATAATGAAGCAGGCTACTCTGCTTAGGTTGTTGACATCCCACTGGTACCTGCATGTCAGAGAGAGAGAAGGTGTACTGAGCAATGGTTAGAAGTGGTTTGCAATAAATGACAATGGTGTAAGTTATTGTGAGAGTTGCAGTGGAGTAGAGTGATACTTGGTTGGTGGCTCTGGTTTTTCTTGAGGGATCGGATCTTCTCCTTCTGTAGGACTTGATGCCAGACACTTTATCACCCATTCAGACTCCTTCTGCCCTATTGTGGGCTGTCTTCTCCTGGAAAGAGAGAAACAAAGGGAATGAGTGAGATGAAAGTGGGTGGCATAGGCTGGTAGTGCTGGTGCACAGCCTTGAAATGTGGTGTAGTTGGTGGGTGAGTAGGCAGTGCAGGGATCATGCAGAATTAGTGGCCTGAAATGTTAGAGGGTGCTGTTGGGGAGTGTGAGGGAAGGTGACATAGGCAGTGGCGAGAGTGGCAGAACATGAGCTTTGGTAGGTGATTGTCCCTGCTACTGAAACTGTGAATATGAAATAGCAGAGAGAAGAGTGTGGCATTTACAATGGTGGGCAGTGAAGTCCTTGTGCCACTGCTAGCTATCCCTCCAGACCTTCTAAACCACACTAGTCTGGATGGCTGCCTCAAACCAAGCTGCCAGGGTCTGGTGTTGCTTGCTTCTCTGTGGTCCTCTGAGGATAGGCCTCCATCCTGTGGACCACTCCCTCCATGTTCCTGACCAAGAATCATGTTGCAAACCTCTCCTTCACCATCTCCAGAATGAGGACTTTTTAAAATATGGTGTGGGACTCAAGGATGCTAATCTTTTGAGAGATATCGGTTCAGTGGCAAGTTGCTTCAAAAAGAGTGTCGAGAGAGTGGTGCTGGAAAAGCACAGCAGGTCAGGCAGCATCCGAGGAGCAGAAGAGTTAATGTTTCGGGCATAAGCCCTCCCTTGCGCCTCGAATGCTGCCTGACCTGCTGTGCTTTTCCAGCATTACACTCTCGACTCTGATCTCCAGGATCTGCAGTCCTCACTTTCTCCTGCTTGAAGAATGGCGTGTGTTAAGATGGCAGTAGAATTGGATGTGAAAGATGCTATGGGGTGAGGTAGATTATTGATGAAGTGAAATTGGAAAGACATGGCAAGTAATCTCCCTAGATCTCATGGCAAAAAAAACTTCCAAAAAAATTCAATGCAACTGGCGATTAGATTAGATTCCGTACAGTGTGGAAACAGGGCATTTGGCCTGACAAATCCACACCAACCCTTCGAAGAGTAACCCACCCAGATCCATTCCACTACATTTACTCCTTACTAAAACACCTAATATATGGGCAATTTAACATGGACAATTCACCTGACCTGCTCATCTTTAGAATGTCCAAAAAGTGGCCCAAAAAGTGTGAGAATCAGCTGTATATCTTACTTGTATCCCTTTATCCAAAACTGTTCATTTACATCCTCAAAGAGAACCAGTTTATATGTCAAACATGACTTCACTTCTGTAAATCCGGGTCAACTCTGCTTGATTATATCATGACATACTCTGCTATGACTTCTTTAATCATTGATTCCAGCATTTTCCAATTATTGTTATTAGGCTTAATTAGCTTAAAGTTTCCTGCTTTCTGTCTTCATCCCTCCTTTAATACAATTGACTTCCAATACACTGTGACCATTTCAGAATCTACATAAAATTGGAAGACTGCAAACAATGTATCTCCCACCTCAGTTTCTATTTTAATATCCAACAATGCAGGACACAAGTTCCAGGGACCTTTCTTTAGGTATAATGATTGTTTTAATTTCTTCCTCCCTGTTGCCCTCTGATTTTCTACTACTATTGGGATACTTTTAGTTTCTGTGTAGTGTGAGAGAAAACATAAGATAGTTGTTCACTATCTCCTTCATTTTATTGCCATTATTAATTTCCCAGCCTCATCACTTAAAAGCCAATGTTGGCTACTGATTTTATTTTTTAATGCCTTGCTCACCTCCCCATAATGTATTTTCTTTATCTATCATTCTTTTATTCATCTATAAATTTCATAATCTTTTGCCTACCACTAATTTTTAATCCTGTGCCTTTCTTTCAATTTGAAACCATTTCTGATAACCAACTTCCTTGCTTAGCCATGGATGGCATAACCTTCTTGTAGAGTATTTTTTGTATTTGAAATGTAACTTTGTTAAAAGTGTATTTTTTTAGCACTTTCTGTTAACAGTAGTAATTTATATTAGGTGGACAAAGAACAGGAGGGGGACATCACAGTTTTTAACATAAATACTTGCTATTAACAAGTTGGACAAATAATATGGAGTATTTTATGTTATGAAGCATCAAGTAATTTTATTTTGCCTTCAATGTCACAATTTCTTACTTAAGTAAATTTTATGAGCTAATACCCTTGAATGATAGTCCTGACAGGAAGCTCTATTGTCGCCCTTTCATTGAATGGATATCTGAAAAATTACCTGTCCTCTGTTCAACAGAAAGATACCATACTAAAGTGAAGCCTAGGGACCATAGCTATTCTGATATTCAGAATGCACCGAATTCATTGAGTTTTCATCAGTTTTTGTAGGGCTACGAGGGCTAGGTGGGCTGGTTCTTTTCCCATAGCAACCATACCCACAAGCAAATAACCTAAAATTAACTGTACTGATGCAGAAGACATGATTGACCTTCACTGTTGCCTGCCTCATATTGCAGTTGAACCTAATGGGTTCACCAGATCATTTTGGAGAGCACATCTAATCACAGTCAACCTCATTCACTTGCTTCAGGGGTAAGTGGGGTGTATTCCTACTTTCTTTGTGCAATATGTTGACCTCTCCAATCCAATTACATGGAATCGCTGACCTCTCAGTTGAGTAATTCTTCGAATACTCTACAAACAATCATTATATTTTGACCTCTCATAGCAGTGAAAGGCAGTGGTTTCTCAAAAGCTCAGTTATATAATCATGTTAGCAACTTTGAAACTTGCACACCAGCTACTATTGACAATATTATCTCATATTTTACTCTATATGAGTGCCTGGAGACGGCAAGCTTTAAAGAGCGGCCTGTTTATAAAAGCTATGTGACAAATGCTTACAGCACTGTACCAGCATTTTATAGCCTCCAGTTTCTGATAAGCAACAAATGTCTGTATTGTAATATACATGACTATTAACAAAGAAAGCAACATCCTCAAAGCACAGCTTCCCAACTTTAATGTCTGTCTTTGGAGGTAATGGTGAGCCAGCTGCAGATATTTTACATACCCCCATCCCTTGAAAATGAAGCTTGACTTCAGAATGGTCTGCAGGTTTGTCAGGAGATTCAACACATTTGATAGTTGAGTAAGATAAACAAATGATATGTTTGTTAGTTGGAAGTGATTTTCATTTTTTCCACAGTAAAGCTTCTTGTTTAATTTGCAAATGAAGCTTCATGCTGCGAATAGAGAAAGCCTCTTTAAGGCCAGCCTGTGAATGGAAAGTGGAGTGTTTTTGTATGTAACATTCTAGGTGGCTGTGCAGCATTCTGCTTTTAATGGTCTTTGACTGGCTGAGCTCAGAGAAAGAGATGCAAAGTCAAGTCCAATCACTGTTATAGCTTTTCAACAATTTGTTTTTGCTTTTTTAAAGGAAAGGCAAGAAGTGGGAATGTTTGTACTCTAATGAACTGTGCAAATAGACCAATGTTTAGGTAGTCAGGTAACACACTTTTACTCAAAGAATCGCTTGAAGCTTTTCAGTAGTAAATCTGAAATCACACGAAACCAACAGGTTTATTTAAAATCATAAGCTTTCGGAGCACTGCTCCTTCGTCAGGTGAAGTGATTTCGCCTGTTGGAGCAGTGCTGCAATAGCTTGTGATTTTTAAATAAACTTGTTGGAATATAATCTGATGGCATGTGACTTCTGACTCAGCCCACCCCAGTCCAACATTAGCATCTCCACATCATGGTGCTTCAGGACTGACTTCTTATTTTAGTCAATTCTAGTGAATGTGAATTCAATATTTCAGAGTCTCTACCCGGTAATTAAAAGCAAGGCACTTTACATGTTTTGCAGTTTTGCAGTTTATAAATTACGGCTAACAACTTGCTTTCCTATAACAGTCTGCATATGTGGAAAGGCATCTGAGACTCTTTAATGTATAGGAGGGGGAACATATGGCTGTTTAACAGAAGGGCCATAAAGTGAAGAAGACACAATGGTAGGCTGAAGAGGGTTTTTGAGGATGTGCTTTGTGATGTAAAGGGAAATAATGAGCTAGAAGGACTGAGTTGCATTTGAAATGCGGTTCAATATTTTACAGGGCACAATGTACTCCACCCAGAATAAAAAGTTGGTCAGGAAGCCCACCCACTGGAAAGACAGCTGCCCTCAGCTATTTTGCATTTAGCGGGTGTTAATTGGATCAAGACAGGACTTTCGCCCCCATTTGGGGAAGAAGTCCTGTTTTATAAAGCTGCTGACCAATCTGATTGTCTGATAGCTCTGTTATCCCACCAGAGGCAGGTTTAAGTGGGACTATAACCAGACGCTGGGACTATAACCAGAAGCTGAAGGTCATGGAAGGTGGAAGCTTTGTTTTATTCAGTCGTGGGACATGGCTATCACTTTTGAAGTCAACATTTATTACCCATCCCTAATTGCCTAGAAGGCTGCTTGGTGTCATTCACACTGCCATGGGTTGGAATCACATATGAGCCAGACCCGCTCATAATAGAAGATTTCCATCCCTAGAGAACAATAGTGAACACAACAATTGACAGTGGTTACTTATTCTCTATTAAGCTAGCTTTTATTCCTGACTTCATAATTAAAATGAAATTTCACATCTGTCATGGTGCAATTTGAATGCATCTCACCACAATATTAGCTGGGGTTCTGGATTAATTGCCCAGTGTCACTAGATGATCAATTCAGTTCCTGGACTGAAGATAAATCCAGATCCTGCTCCTCGGATGTTTCCTGAACTGCTGTGCTTTTCCAGCACCACTCTAATCTGGTTTCCAGCATCTGCAGTCATTGTTTTTACCTTGAAGATAAATCCAGGGTATCAGTTGGACCTGGCCAGCAGACTCCAATGAGGTGGGTACTTGAGTGATTGGGGCAAGAGTTAAAGGGGGATTGACTTTGCAGGATGCCTCTAATGGATAGACGGGACACCCAAAACAGATCCCCATGTTACTTTTCTGACAGCAGCTTACCAGTAAGAACTGCTGGGCACCCATTTTGGTGGCATGTGACTTCTGACTTGGTCCACCCCAATCTGTACAGTTGAGATACTGGCAAAGTGTAATGCAGCGGAACAGATTGAAATACCAGATTATTCACTCATATTTGCTTGGGTTGATTTATTTTTTTAACTTTGCCAAATCAGAAGCAGCTAAGTCGACAAGTAGGATTCACTAGACCAGAATCCATGGTGCCATCTCATGTCTCCTTCATTATGATAAAGAGAATAGACATGGCGATTCAAAGGAAAAACAAATTGAAATTGTTTAGACAAAGGGTAGACAATTTTGAAAAGAAGGAAAACTAATGATTGGGGATACTTGATAATAGTGAATGTTGTTGTATAAACTACTGCTGTTCATGGAGATGATTGTAAATGGGCGTTCTTTTGTAGTGCAGTTTGCTTGTGTAGTGCAATTTGCTAAGGTGACTGTCAAAATGTTGGTTTTCAAAACAACTTTCATAGAGCAGTCGTTCATTTAATTTAAAATTTAGTAGATGATTATCTGTAATGTGCCTTGTAGAAGCTATAAAATGTCTCTTTTTGACAAACAGATAAGTCCATTTTGAGCTGTGGGATGGTCAATTCATATCAAATACAGAAAGCTGAATGTTACATTTATCTGAATTAAAAGTAACTGTCAGTATTGAAGGGACTTCTATGCTCCTAACCAGGAAAAGTGCCTTAGAAGATAATAAGTGTTAGTTCTTGAGGATTCAACAGCTGCAGAAAATTCATAAAAAACATAGAATGGCTTCAGAATAGAAGAAAGCACTAAGCTCTTCATGTGTATATCAACTTGCTGCAAAAGTGACTCATCAAGTCCTGTTCTCCATCATTTCCCCATGACCCACTAAACTTCACCGTAAAGCCAAGTGTTGTAGAAACTTTGAAAAGAATAAATAATAAATCAATTGAACAGCCATGTAAGTCCTGACATCTCTATAGGAACTTGCCACTGCTCAACGCCAATTTCATGTGCCAAGTTGCAGCAGATTGCACCTGGGGCACAAAATGTGTGTTGTATTTTATAGACCCAGCTCTTTAACAAAGTACTATGCAGGAAAAGAAACAAGCACAATAGGGTTAATGAATGAGTTGCCCAATAATGCACAACCCCCTTTACAGAGATCACAATTTTGTACTGGAAGGAAACTGGGCATTGATGTGCATGTCAGTGCTGTGATGTTAGCTGCAGAATTTATCTATTATTTATTGCCAATTTAGGTTTCTGGGTTAGTAACCGGTGGGTTTTCTGTGTGCTTGAAGTCAAAATTTAACTTGTACATATTTCTGTCGTCATGTTGATTTCTTTTAAAACATTTTTTGAAGCCTGACTTTACAGTGAATGGGCTTGTGTGCACCACTAATGGACTTTTGTTTACTTTAGATTGTTTAAGACAGCCTAAGAATAAAGGGTAAGCCATTCAGGACTGAGATGAGGAAGAATTTCTTCACTCAAGAGAATTGTGAACCTGTCGAATTCTCTCCCACAGAAGGCTGTTGGGGACAGTTCATTAGATATGTTCAAGAGGGAACTGGACATGGCCCTTGCGACTAAAGGAATCAAGGGATATGAACAGATGATGGGAATGGGATACTGAGATTGTATGATTAGTTATGGTCATATTGAATGGTGATGCAGGCTCAAAGGGCCAAATGGCACTTAATTTCTATGTTCCTATGTTTTGCAATCCAAAAGGTAAATAATGAAGCTGCAGGGCTTTCTAGAGACTTCTGGAATCTTTCTTAAGCTTAAGGAACCTCATAATGTAGAACGGGAGACATTTGGTTTCAGTTTTTACTTTGATTGGAGCAGTCCTGTGAAGTGCTTAGAATAGGAGGGTTATATAGCCCCATGGTCTTGAGAAGGGAAGAAAATATAGTGAACCAAGCAACTTTTCAGTGAAAAGTTAATATTAGTCTGAGACCAGAAGTGTTGGGACAAAACCATGAAAAGATTACTTTAAGCTACGTACTTTGAATCTCAGGTGTATGATAGATCCAGGAGAAAGTTATCTGCAGTTCCAGTGTAAAAGTTGAATTGTTGAAAAGATATAAATGATTTAAACAAATCAAAGTGTTAGATGCAAGAACTCTGTTGTGAGTAATGCAGGAGTAATGTTTTTGGTTACTTTACCAGGATGCATTTTGGATATTATACAAAAGCTGTTTTGTTTATTTTCAATTGATAGAGGAGTGTTTTGGGATTAAAGCACACATTTTTAATGTATGTTTTAAAATCTTTGCAATTATATTAAATGTGGATGGTTTGGTTTCTATTTTAACTTAATTTTGGTTAAACTTCAATTTTACCTTTGAGGCAAAATCTGCAGCATTTTGTGTTTTTTGTTTTAATCAGACACTACTTTGCTAAAGCCAAAACAGAACAAAAATGAATTATCAAGCCATGGTTTCAGTCTGAGATCTGACTTATCTAGTACAGTAGTCCCTCCCGTACCCACAGGGGATACATCCCAGGACCTACCGTGGATACCCGAAACCGTGAATAGGAGTGAACTCATTCAGTTAAATGGGAAACATACCTTCCTGGCAGTTTCCAGGTCCCTGGTTTCAGAATGTTCCCTATAATATGTTCACCACGGGAAACGATTCCGCAGATGCGGGGGTCGCCCTGTATTAATATCAACTGGGAGCATAACAATCTACTCGCCTGTTGGCCAACTTCACAATGTAATTGCTGGGATTTTCTGTACACAATAAGGAGAATAGAACCAGCCTGAATTAATAGAGATGAAATACTGCTTAGGATACTTACAGCAAACACTTTAAGAGCACTGGCTGAAGAGTGAATTTTATTTCAAAAAGAAAATCCTACCAAGTTATGAAACTTGAACTTTTGTAGGAATGTTTTATGCTTAATGCCAGATGCTTAATGGCATGTAACATACCCCTTGAGTCCGGACACCAAAATATAGTGGGCATTTTTGTTGCTATACTTCAAAACACCAAAGAGCTCCTTCAGTTATATGACAGCTTCCTCTTAAATTGAGAAGTTGGAATATTTTTGCACTTTACAGTATTGTCTGGTCTGGCGAGAAGCTCCCAAAGCCAGTGTTGCTGTTGAGCTGAGTGCCAGAGCTTGTATAAGAGTAGACTAATTCTGATAACTCTCCACCACCACGCATTGGTGAAGGTCCAGCCTGCATATTTCTACTCCATCCAATCCTGTGACTCAGAGCAGAAACATGCTGCCTTAATCCTTTTTTAAAAAAACTTTCAGAGGTGAGCACAAAATGTGAGTTATTCAGGGTAGTTCACATGTCTCTTGACAGAATGTCACCCAATTTGCATTAAAACTTCCAGTTTTCTGTCGGTTATTGTTATTTCCTTGTGACCTCATGATTTTACAGTGAAGTGCAATTCCACTGACTCTTCCAAATTGTATTCTTCCATAAACTTTTACAACATTTTTCAATGTTGATTTAAATGCAGTGATCAGACATTTGTATGACTGTTATTTCTGAGGGCAGTCTGATTGTTACCAGTATAGTGGTTAGCTATCAGAGCAATTCAGTGAGTTGCTATTATACAAGGAATCAAAAAACCCGCCACCCCTGCTTTCCTCTCTGTGACTGTCCCCTTCACGATCATGAATACCTGGGATCTGGGGGAGGGGCAGTTGATGGTGGGAGGCCAAATGATGACATCTTCCAGAATATGTCCAGTTAGAGTTGGACATTCAATAGATGTTCTAAAGGTGCCATCAGTAATGAAGTCTCAGCAGAAAAAGAATAGTGACAATTCCCTGACAGTACAAAGTGATGAGCTGGTTGCTTAAAGGAAGGAGGAGAAAGTTCCACACAGATTTTCTCCCTTCCAGCCCCACTAAACAGGGACATTGAAGAATTTGGAAGAAGTTGTCAAAACATCAGGGCAGTTGGTGAAAAACTGTCACGGCAACACCAGGACATCTGGTCAACCTCCCTTCAGACCCTCACCCCCCTCCCCCACTTCTTCAGTCCTCCTTTCACCCACAGTATCGTTTTCCTGCCTGTGTATGGCTGATCTCTTATTTCTTGGAACTTATCTCAAAGCAGCTGTTGACATGACATCACGAGCAAAGATATTCAGTTCCAAGGATACTATCTTAATAATCATATCAGAAGACATCAATGTAGTTAGATAGCACAAGATCAAATGTCACATGATCAGTTACCATGTGATCCACTGTCACGTGTTTACATGTCACATGATCAAGGCTTGCGAGAATACCCCCCAAGAACCCCGCAATAATATCTTTATTTTGTAAGAGTTTTGTTGGGCATGTCTAAACTCTCAAAGGAGCCAAACTCAGAACATCTGATAGATTGCATGTGTGCTATTTAAATATTGCTGCAAAATGACAGTGGATTTATAATTAAGAGCATTGATACGTGAAAAGACCTCCAAGGATCAGAATCAGATTCCACCATTATATTATCACCTTTCATTTATGTGAAAATTGACAGCATAACTGGAACTGGTCTTCTGTGCTTGGATCAAGTTTAGAATCAACCCTGCTTTTTTCATTCTGTAGAGGAAGCTGGATTCTGAGTGAATGATTAAAGTCGATTAGAGGCTGTGCTTCTTGAGCAAACAATGGTTTCATGTTTGCTATCTGTTGGATTCAACAACCATTAGAAACAGGGCAGTTAATTTCAAAACCTGACATTAACTGTTTCTAATCAGCAAAAAAGGTTGCATTATTTCCTTCCACAGGTCAAGGTAAAGTTGCCTACCAATAGCCAATTGGTTCTTGCTGCATGGCTCCTTGCAGGAAACTTTTTGTGACCTCCTTTTATGCCATGTCATATTGGTAAACTAGAGGATTTGGCCAACATCAAATTTGGCCCCTTCCCAAACTCAGAGTTCGGAAGTGGCACCCGCACAAAGTAGACTAAACAAAACCAGAGGTTTTGTGACAGTGATGGTTTTGACGTATGTGATTGGCCTTGAGCAATAGATTCTTTCTATCACATGCTGCTTTGTACATAATCCTCTTGAACTGACTAACAAAATACCTGCAATATAGTGTGGGGAAGATCTACATCGATCCCAATCAAAGCAATCGCTGCCGACACAAAGTACATGTTGTTTTTATTCTTATATGGAATATGCCCATTGTCTGCAAGGTTGACTGTTATTGCCCATCCTTAATTTCCTGTGATCTGATTGGCTCTGGATTATTAGCCAAGTGATAAACTCACTTGCACTGGTGTTTCAACTTTGGGACCTGGAATCAAATTTACTACAGGTGAAAGTGAGGACTGCAAATGCTGGAGATCGGAGTCAAGATTAGAGTGGTGCTGGAAAAGCACAGCAGGTCAGGCAGCATCTGAGGAGCAGGAAAATCGATGTTTCAGGCAAAAGCCCTTCATCAAGATTTAAATTTACTACAACCTAAGAAAGCTTCCTCTCTACATGGACTGTTAATTTTTGTAGGGAGTGTTTTTTCTGATGGCATGGACCTAAAATGCTAAATTGATAACAACACAGAGAGGTCTGGTGTGCAAAATAGGAAAAAAATAGTAAAAGTTGTTCTCCTGAGATTTCTGAGGTACATTTGTCCATCAAAACTTTACATTTCATTTATTGTCTGATGTGTCATTCAATGACACCTTTCCCCTGTATGAGAAAATTGTACATTCAAGTTTCAACAACTTGTTCAATGTTACTCTGGCGGAATGACAGACCCATTTGAATGACAAGTTAAGCTGAGGTCCCGTCTTCCCTTTCTGATGGATAAAAAAGATGAAAGCAGGGAAGATCTTCCTGCATCTTGGATAACCTTTATCCCTCAACCAACATCTAAGTACCTGAAAATTTGATCGTTATTCCATTTCTATTTGTGGTATTTAGCTGTGAGCAAATTGGCTGCTGTGCCGTCTTAATTATTGCTATATGTTAAAAAAACACTTAATTAGATGTCAGGTGGACTTGGATGATCGGTGGTAATGAAATGCTGTATATAAATGCAAGGTTTTATTATTTTACATGCCTTGGGAGTACTTGACACTGTCATTAGGTGCTTCAGGTAGAACAGTGTTTCATTTCCTCACGTAAACATCACTTGCCATTCGATTGAATTGAACCCCTTGTTAAAAGTTGGAAAAATAGTGAGCACTACCCAAAAGTATGATCATTACTGTCAAGATCTAGGCACTATTTCCTATAACAATTTTTATTTTCAATACCTCTTATGTTGACATTGTTAAAAAATGTAGGCTTGTGATGTTGAGTAGGCTTTACCAATTGAATCCTGTATATTCCAAAGAAAGTGATCTCTGTGATATTCCCACATTCATTTTCTTTGCATCTGTTGTCAAACTTTATTTTATTTGATCATGAAATATGTGTTAGGCCAGCATTCATTTCCCATTCCTGGTTCCCCTGGGAAGGCTGCATTAAGCTGCCTTTTTGAACCACTGTAATCCATTTGGTGTAGGTGGACCTATAAAGCTGTAAAGGATGGAGTTCTGGGATATTGATCCAGCAACATTGAGGGAATGGCAGTATATTTTCAAGTCAGCAAGGTGGGAGGTTTGGAAGGGAAATTGCTGTTGGTGGTGTTTCCATGTACTCGACCTTCTAGATGGAAGTTGTTGTGTGTTTGCAAGATGCTGTGTAAAGAAGCCTTTGTGACTTCTTGCAGTGCATCTTGTAGTGCCAGTCAAATGGGATGCTTTGTCCTGAACGGTGTCAAGTTTGAGTGTTGTTGAAGCTACACTTATTCAAAAAAGTTAGGAGTATTTCATCACACACCTGACTTTTGCCTTTTAGATTGTGGACAAGCTTTGGAGAGTCAGGAGGTGAGTTACTTGTAGCAGAATTCTTAACCTCTAACCTGCTCTTAGAGCCATTGAGTCATACAGCATAGAAACAGCTCCTTTGGCCAACTATGTCTATGTTGACGAACAAACACGAAACCGTATTAATCCATTTACTTGCACTTGGTCCATACCGTACAATGCCCTGGCATTTTAATTGCTCTTCCAGATGCTTCTTAAATACTGGAAGGATACCTGCCTCCACACTTTCTCAGGCGGTACATTCCATATTTTTGGTAAAAACAATGACTGCAGATGCTGGAAACCAGATTCTGGATTAGTGGTGCTGGAAGAGCACAGCAGTTCAGGCAGCATCGAAGGAGCAGTAAAATCGACGTTTCGGGCAAAAGCCCTTCATCAGGAATAAAGGCAGAGAGCCTGAAGGGTGGAGAGATAAGCT
>NC_057720.1:34382295-34416684 GCF_004010195.1 Chiloscyllium plagiosum | reverse complement strand
GGTAGGGTGGAAGGTGAGCACCAGGGACGTTCTGTCCTTGTTATGGTTGGAGGGGTGGGGTCTGAGGGCAGAGGTGCAGGATGTGGACGAGATGCATCGGAGGGCATCTTTAACAACGTGGGAAGGGAAATTGTGGTCTCTAAAGAAGGAGACCATCTGGTGTGTTCTGTGATGGAACTGGTCCTCCTGGGAGTAGATGCGGCGGAGGCGGAGGAATTGGGAATACGGGATGGCTTTTTTGCAAGAGGTAGGGTGGGAAGAGGTGTAATCCAGGTAGCTGTGGGAGTCGGTGGGTTTGTAAAAAATGTCAGTGTCAAGTCGGTCGTCATTAATGGAGATGGAGAGGTCCAGGAAGGGGAGGGAGGTGTCAGAGATGGTCCCCCAGGTAAATTTAAGGTCAGGGTGGAATGTTTTGGTGAAGTGGATGAATTGCTCAACCTCCTCGTGGGAGCACCAGGTGGCGCCAATGCAGTCATCAATGTAGCAGAAGAAGAGGTGGGGAATGGTGCCGGTGTAATTACGGAAGGTCAACTGCTCTACGTAGCCAACAAAGAGACAGGCATAGCTGGGGCCCATACGTGTGTCCATGGCTACTCCTTTAGTCTGGAGGAAGTGGGAGAATTCGAAGGAGAAATTGTTAAAGGTGAGGACCAGTTCGGCCAAACCAATGAGAGTGTCGGTGGAAGGGTACTGTTGGGGACGTCGGGAGAGGAAAAAACGGAGGGCTTGGAGGCCCTGGTCATGGTGGATGGAGGTGTAGAGGGATTGGATATCCAAGGTGGGGAAACGGAAGTCTTGGAGGAGGTGGAGGGCGTGTCGAATGTATGTGGGGAGTTCCTGGACTAGGGGGGATAGGACAGTGTCGAGGTAGGTAGAGATGAGTTCAGTGGGGCAGGAGCATGCTGAGACAATGGGTCGGCCAGGTGGTCAAGCTTGTGGATCTTGGGAAGGAGGTAGAACCGGGCAGTGCAGGGTTCCCGGACTATGAGGTTGGAAGCTGTGGGTGGGAGATCTCCTCATTCCATATTTTTGCCATCCTCTGGGATGAATGTTTTCTCAGATCTCCTCTAACCCACTTGCTCCTCTGGTCTTTTACACAACTGCCTTGGGAAAAAGATTCTCACTATCTACTCTGTCTATACCTCCCATAATAATTTTGTACACCTCATCAGATTCCCCCTCAACCTCTTCTGCTCCAAGGAAAACAAACCCAGCCTATACAGACTTCTTTATTCTGGTGAATCTCCTCTGCACCCTCTCCAGTGCAATCACATCCTTCTGATAGTGTGGGAACCAGAACTGCACAGTACTCCATCTGTGGCCTAACCAATGATTTGTCAAGTTGAAAATGGATGTCTGTGCTCCTTTATTCCATACCTCAGCTTACGAAAGCAAGCATCCCACATACCTTCTTCACCATCCTGTCTACCAATGTTCATACCTTCAGGGATTAATGGATTTAACAAATCAAAGTCTGCTAACCAACCAATCAATCAGCATCCTTTCTCTCATGCAGTATAAAACATTTTTCCCTTTGAAAATTTTGTATTCCTTGCATCTATCCTGATGAATGTGAAATGAAAAGCTTTGATAGCATGTCGGAGGAGTTGTAGACAGTGAGGAAGGATGTGGCAGGTTACAGCGGGATATAGATAAGCTGCAGAACTGGGCAGAAAGGTGGCAAATGGAGTTCAATGTAGCTAAGTGTGAGGTGATTCACTTTGGTAAGAGTAATAAAAAGATGGGGTACTGGGCTAATGGTCGGATACTTGGTAGTGTGGATGAGCAGAGGGATCTTGGTGTCCATGTACACAGATCTTTGAAAGTTGCCACCCAGGTAAAGTATGAGGAAAGGCTGGGGCACTTGGGGTTGTTTTCATTGGAGAAAAGAAGGTTTAGGGGTGACTTGATAGAGGTGTACAAGATGATTAGGGGTTTAGATAGGGTCGACAGTGAGAATCTTTTTCCACGTATGGAGTCAGTTATTACAAGGGGGCATAGCTTTAAATTAAGGGGGGGTAGGTATAGGACAGATGTTAGGGGTAGGTTCTTTACTCAGCGAGTCGTGAGTTCATGGAATGCCCTGCCAGTAGCAGTGGTGGACTCTCCCTCATGGGCATTTAAGCGGGCATTGGATAGGCATATGGAGGATAGTGGGCTAGTGTAGGTTAGGTGGGCTTGGATCGGTGCAACATCGAGGGCCGAAGGGCCTGTACTGCGCTGTATTCTTCTATGTTCTATGTTCTATGTCTGTTTTACCAGCAGCAGTCAATTCTTTGTTTCTTTGAAATGCCTGCACAATTTTCACTGCATCCTAACCTCCATCCTGAATCTATGTAATTTTCACTAACTCTAGAACTTTATCTCCAAAACTCCATTATGCTGATTTATCATTATAGTCTAGATTACTCAAGTGTGACAAGCTTCATTCTGCAGTTGTCCTTTGTAAGTCCTTGGGTGTACAGAACCAAGGTCTTTCATAAAGTATTTGATCATTATAGCTAACCACTCTTTGTTTTGGTTCCCATTAAGACATTCATCCAACTCAGTTAATTAATATGGCTTCATATGGGCGGCTTGGTGGCTCAGTGGTTGGCATTGCTGCCTTACAGCCCCAGGGACTGGGTTCAATTCCTGCCTCAGGCAACTGACTGTGTGGAGTT
Source organism: Chiloscyllium plagiosum (assembly GCF_004010195.1). NCBI lineage: Eukaryota > Metazoa > Chordata > Chondrichthyes > Orectolobiformes > Hemiscylliidae > Chiloscyllium > Chiloscyllium plagiosum. The sequence continues at coordinate 34,414,021 of NC_057720.1, read as the reverse complement.
TGCACATTCTCCCCGTGTCTGCGGTGTGTTTCTTCCGGGTGCTCCGGTTTCCTCCCACAGTCCAAAGATGTGCAGATTAGGTGAATTGGCCATGCTAAATTGCCCGTAGTACTGGGTAAATGTAGGGCACTGGGTGGGTTGCTCTTCGGCGGGTCGGTGTGGACTTGTTGGGCCGAAGGGCCTGTTTCCACACTGTCAGTAATCTAAAAAATATTTTAATCTCATCTAAGTACATATAAACATAAATTTTAACAGGAAACTTGTGTGATGAGCCTTACTTGCTCTGTGTGATTATTTTTTCTAAAAAAATGTATATAACTTTGAGATGTGTGCTGTTGCTAGTTATTCAACTTATAATTCAGTTACACAGGGACGTGCATATCTCAATTACCATCATAAAAATGTCTTAGGCATATGTTTGCTATCCTGGTTTATTCATGACTGAGACATATACCTCTACTCCAATAGATATACTTATTGAGGAGACTTTTTCCATAATAATATAAAAAATCATGAAATATCAGCAGGAGTAAGCTCTTGAGCCTCTTGAACCTAACCTGCCATTCTCGGCCTTGCCTGCTCTGATTGTCGTCTTGACTTTACTTTCCTGCCTATATCCATAATCCTCAACTTTCAGAGTCAGTCAAAATATGTTTAAGTCAGATTAACTACTGTATATTCTTTGACTCAGCTTCTACTGTTGTTTGAGCAAAAATTCCAAACACTATCAATCCTCTGAAGTGAAGAAATTCCTCCTCATCTGGCTGTTCATTGAAGCAAAATTGGTTACAACAATGAGAAGACCATTGGTCCAACCATCTCACTAGTCTACAGCATTTCCTTGAGACATTTGTAGTAACATAGAATCCCATTTTTTGAAAAGATTCCTTCTTATTCCTTTTCCTTAAACCCATTAGGGTTTCTGATTTCACTAGGTTTGTCAGCAAATGATCTATGTGTGCCTTATGCTTTGCCTTAAGTTTTGTTTTTCACTATTTTTCCCAAGCCACCCACTGTCAAATGACCAGTACTACCATTGTGGCTAGGATGAAGTATGAAGGCAGTGTGTGATGTTAGAAGGCAGCTGACTAGATTTGAATATTACTAATGTCAGAATGGCTTGAGTATTTTGCATACTTGCTTAATGATTATCAAGGATAATTATGTACACATCCAAGAATGTTTTTCCGGCTTAATACATGTGAGAAAACAATTGCAAAATGCTTGTGCAAGAAACATAGGAATGTTGTAATTAATGCACAAAAAGGTGTCCTTTTCATTCAGGTAGTTCTACAATCTTCCACAGATTTCTATATTCTACATTACTGATTTTAATTAATTTTGTCATTCTCTTTTTCTGCTATTCTACACCCCTACCCCCCTCACCCAGGAATCCAGAAATCCAGACTCTTCAGTGAATCTTCTGTATTTTATTCCCTCACTGTTCTAGTATCATTGTACTGCCATTGAGCCAAAGATAACTTTATTGTTGGGAGGTCATGTTGCGGCTATACAGGACATTGGTTAGGCCACTATTGGAATATTGCGTGCAATTCTGGTCTCCTTCCTATCGGAAAGATGTTGTGATACTTGAAAAGGTTCAGAAAAGAATTTCAAGGATGTTGCCAGGGTTGGAAGATTTGAGCTACAGGGAGAGGCTGAACAGGCTGGGGCTGTTTTCCTTTGTGCGTCGGAGGCTGAGGGGTGACCATATAGAGTTTTACAAAATTATGAGGGGCGTGGATAGGATAAACAGACAAAGTCTTTTCCCTGGGATCAGGGACTAGAGGGCATAGATTTAGGGTGAGAGGGGAAAGATATAAAAGAGACCTAAGGGGCAACTTTTTCATGCAGAGGGTGGTACGTGTATGGAATGAGCTGCCAGAGGATGTGGTGGAGGCTGATACAATTGCAACATTTAAGAGGCATTTGGATGGGTATATGAATAAGAAGGGTTTGGAGGGATATGGGCCGGGTGCTAACAGGTGGGACTAGATTGGGTTGGGATTAGATTGGGTTGGCATGGACGGGTTGGACCGAAGGGTCTGTTTCCATGCTGTACATCTCTATGACTCTATGACTTAATTATCTAGTGTAATTTATAGTGTGCTTTGTTAGTCCCCTTATCTAAAAGTTTCCAATCAAAAGCAACAGCGAAGTCACTCAAAGTTAATTGCATCCACAATTGGAAATTAAACAAATAAATAGTGTAATGTTTTCACTTCTAAGTAAACAAAGTTAATGTCCCTTGACAAGAAGGTTAGCCACCGATCTTATTGCTTTGTACAAATTGTCTTTAGACGCAAAATTCATCTCTTTTCTGTGACAATCATAGTCAGTCAACACTGAAGTAAATATGTGGAAAAGATGACTGAAAGAGCTGGTAGAAGAATGGAATTTCTCATGGAGGCAGTGTCACTTTTGAAACTTCAGGATCCTGCAAAATCTGGAGGTTCTGCTTGGCAATACATTGCACAGCATGAATAACCACAGGTAAGAGGATCACTGGTGCCACTCTCAAATATGAAAACAGTAGAATTAGAGAGCAATTGTGGCATGGCCAGACCACCTGTCTACTGGCAGAGACTTGCTGTGCCATAGATGATCACAATCTTAGTTTAACTACCATGCAAAGCTGGAGTTTATACCTGTATTTTGTGATAATATTCTAGCCCTATTTGGTAAGCAGCAAAATAAGATCCATCTCTTGTTCTTGGATTCAATACACTTGAAAGTCTTATTATGGAGGAGTAACTTTCATGAGGATATCCTACCCTATGCCAACATGCATGCATTATGTTTGAAAGTTTCGACTAGTGTATAAAGTAGCTGATTTACAGTCATAAATGTTACGACTGCTTAACTGTTTAGTGTTTATGTTACGAAAGCAAGTGATTTGTAGTTAGACTTGAGGATACCGTCAATTTGAAAAGTCTTCAGAAATAAAGCAAGCAACATATCACTTCCATCTATGGAACTCCTTGCCAGTCATAATCTGTATTTTTGATTTTTAAATTTTAAAAAATTAACTGCATATTAGTCTTTCCTTCTCAAACAAAAATGAGAACATATGCTAGCCCTGTGGAGAATATGGAAACTTGCTTACAGTTACTCAAGTGCAAAGTCTCTAAGTATTTATGAACCTACTGTCTTCTAGTTGTAACATAAAATATACAAGAAAAGGATTCAAAACTACAGGTCAGAGAAACTGCTAACTTTGATCATCATTCAGGTTTTTCTCCTACATTTTTTTCTGCCCATTTATCAAAGTGGCTGTCACATTCTTTGAGTATCTGGGTGAGTCAATACAAATTGCAACTGCCAGCAGCTCCAGCACTGAATTCTGTTTCCAGTTAAGTAGATAAAATGAGCAGAGAGAAATAAGCAATCGGAAAGTAGGAGACTGAAGAACTTGTTAGTTCGGACAAAAGCAGATCAAAGGTAACAGAGAAATAAAATGAAGAAGAACTGCAAAGGGAAAGCAATTAACAAGCAAAATATCCAAGATACAACTGATTTTTACAACATTTGCTTCTATCTGAAAACAAGGCATTTTGTTTGTATGAAATCAAAATACCTTAATGGTTTGTTTCCATATATTTCTTGATGTTTCTTTCTCATTGTGTATAGAGGAGAAATCAGGATTACCAACAGAACGTGGAGATTTTTTATGGTGTCTTCCAGAAAAATGTGCATGATCAGGGCAAACTATTCTTAGATGTTGTCATTTTAGGGAATGGAATCCGCAGTGTAAAATCTGATACTAGGGCGGTTTGCCATCTTTCATACATTGATACATTAGGAGGCTTCAGGACTCTGACAAACGTAGTCAAATGCAGGGCATTGAAACCTGGAAGGGAGGAGGTTAGCAACTGCAGCAGAAAGTAGCACATAGCACAGCTACAGCTGAGTTAAAATTGCATTATTTTCTGTAATTCAGAAATTGGAAAGGTAGATAAACATTTTGCGTGAGATGTTTCTCCATTGATGGCACTAATTAATTCTGTATCGCAGAAAGAACTTTTGTTAATATTGTGTCTTCCACAGCCGCTTCAAACATTTCACAGCCAATGAATCATTTTTGAAGTGTAGCAAATACTATAACAAATTATAAAATTATTTGTTGTAATTGTAAGCTCATTCTGTCTTAGTAATTTTCTTATATTTTCATATCTTGAGGCCAACTCAAGAACTTGTCAAAAGTCCCAAACCCTATAGATTACTATATAATTCACATATATCATGCCACCTAAGGTCCATTCAAAGCAAAATGAGACAGTAACAGAACAAGTGGTTTTAGTTTCAGAGTTCTTTCAGCAAATAAATAATTGTCACAGTTACAGATCTGCATTTTAGAATGTCAGTGATTTCCTTTATGCTTTTTTGGAGGAGAAGGGAATAAAAGGGGATAGGATGCAAAACTGATTTTAACATTCAAATGTGCTTTACCCATGTAGCCATGTCTATAGAAGGAGATGAGCCTGCCTAGGACTAGCTGTCTAAACAAATCTACCAGCACTACAAGTTGCCCTACATTTTTCATGCTTGACACATTGCATTGTTAAAATAAGAGGGCTGATTTCATAAGACCATAAGAAATAGGAATAGGAGAAAGCTATTCAGTGCTTCGAGCCTGCTTCATCATTCAAGAGGATCATGGCTGATCCAACATTACTTGTGTCCACTTTCCCTGTAACCCTTGATTCCCCTACTGATCAAGAATCTGCTTTTTGCCTTAAATACACATGATGACTCTGCCCTCCCAGCTATCTGAAGAAAAGAGGACCAAAAACTCACAACCTTCTGAGAGAAGAAGTTCCTCCTCACCTCAGTCTTAAATTGGTGCTACTTTATTCTGAGAATATGCCCTCTGGTCCTAGACTGTCCCATGAGGGGGAACGTCTCTCAGCATTTTCCTGTCAGTGCAATGGCACTCATGTCAGCGCTGCCACATGGACATACCCATTCAATACTTACCAGCTGGGGGGGATTGGGGGTGACATGGGTGGACAGGCAAACAGAAGGACAAGACAATGTCTGTTACCGAGCGGCGACGGAATTTATTTTCCTATTTAAGGGGACTCATGTGACAGGTACCCCAGACCACCCAAACCTGCTCGCAGTAGGGATAATTGCGTCCTTTACTGTACCATGCCCCAATGAGGGACACATTCGGAGAAGGAGAGTGACCCACTCCATCAGTCAGAAGTTCTGTGATGACTGGCAGGTCCAGACCACTTTGGGGTCATTGCTGGGATATGGAATTTTGGGACCTCTATCTTTGGTGGGGGGGGAAGCAGGAGTCGTCAGCGCAAAAAACCGAAATTACCTTGTATGTGGCCTGACTATCCTGGGCAACAGTACCTTGAAAGCTCTGGAAGCAACTAGCACAGAGCTGGCTGAACTCAGACTCTACGCACAGCAGATACATTACACAGTGGATTATCAATTAGCACAGCAAGGGGGAATTTGTACAATTATTAGTGACAGTTATATTACCCAGGCTGTTGATGCCTCTTATAATATTACAGAAGCCATCAAGAAAATCCAAGACCAGCTAGACAGTTTTCGACAGGGAACCACAATTACAGACAGCTGGCTAAATTGGTTGCTAGGTAAATCTTGGGGACCCTATTTAGCACATAGGTAATTTTCCTCATTGCACTCATGCTGGTATTCTGTGTGGGCCTCCAGTGTTTAAAGCTCTGCTGTAAGACACTACTGACAAGAACTGTACCAACAGCAAGTGTCACCACAGAAGAGCTCCCAATGAAATTGGCACTCCATGATACCCCTGGGGAGGAGGAGATCTTAGAGATGACCTACCTCTACATTTAAATTGGATGGTTGGCGGGACATCTCCGAAATTGCCTCCTTGACCACAAAGACAGGAGTGAAGAGGGAGTTGGCTCGGGCAGGGTGACACTAGGCCCTCAGACACACAAGATGGCCGCTAAGCCATCAGTTGGCCAACGTGACACACAAGAACGTCGCTGGATCACAATATGAAGAGAAACAGAACAGATTCAGACACTCTCCATATTGTGATCCAGTGGACATCTTGTATGTCAAGGTGGTCAACTGATGGCTCAGTGGCCATCTTGCGTGTCCATGTGCCTAGTGTCACCCTGCCCCATGCCATCTCCCTTTTCACCCTTAAGAATCACTCTTTGTTTTAGTGAGATTACTTCTCATTCTTCTAAACTCCAGTGAATTGAGTCCTACCCTATTTAGGCTTTGCTCCTAAAACAATCCCTCCACACCAGGGATCATCCTTGTGATTATCCTTCTCTGAGCTGCCTCCAGTGAAGTGGTTTCTAAAATAAGGGGACCAAAACTGCTCACAGTACTCCATATATGGTCACCTTGTGCAGTTCCAATAAGACTTCCCTACTCTTATACTCCACCCACTTTGAAATAAAGGTCAATAGGTTTTCCTGATTACCTGCTGCTCCTGTGTGCTAGCTTTTTGTGTTTTGTGTACAAGCACTCCAAGCTTCTTAATGTTGCAGCTTTCTGTAGTTTTTCTCCATTTAAAAAAATGCTGTTCTTTTGTTCTCCCTTCTGAAATGAACAGCTTCACATTTTCCCACATTATACTCCATTTGCCAACATTTTACCCACTTACTTAACCAATGAGCTGAAAATGTGTTGCTGGAAAAGCGAAGCAGGTCAGGCAGCATCCAGGGAACAGGAGAATCGACGTTTCGGGCATAAGCCCTTCTTCAGGATTCCTGAAGAAGGGCTTATGCCCGAAACGTCGATTCTCCTGTTCCCTGGATGCTGTCTGACTGCTGTGCTTTTCCAGCAACACATTTTCAGCTCTGATCTCCAGCATCTGTAGACCTCACTTTCTCCTACTTAACCAATGAATATTGTGAATTGTAAATATCCTCCCACGATCTGCCTTTCCATCTATTTTGCGTTGTCTGCAAATTTGGCTTCATTATATTCACTTCCTTCTTCCAAGTTATTAATATATACTGTAAAGAATTGCACTCCCAGCACTAATCTGACTGGTCATGGGGCACAAACCTTAAAAGGACCCCTTATCCCCCAGGGTCTGTTTCTTGCCCATTAGCTAATTCTCCATTCATGCCAATATACCACATCTGGCACCTTAGGTTCTTATCTTTTGTGAGATACCTTGTCAAACGCCTTCTGAAAGTTTAAATGCAATACATCTACTGGTTCCCCTCTGGGTCATTACTCTGGTATTACAACAAATGTTTCATTAACCAGCACCTACGGAATCAGGAGTGTGATGGTTAATCAAATATTCTAGACAATCAAGACGTCCACATAATCAATCTAAAAAGCACACACCAAGTAATAGAAACATAATGCAGAGGGTATACACATCATTGTTATACTTTATTTACAGCATAAATCACTTAAAAAAACAACACAATTTTGCCCTAAAAGAAGTTTACTAGCAGAGAGCCTTCTCACTCACACCCTCAACTGACTACTCAAACATTCCAGTAGATCGTGGTATTTGAGAAGGCATTGACTCAAAATTGAATCAACTGTGGGTGTTCATGTGGCCATTCAATTAAACAAGTGTATTTACATTGTGGTAAGTTAAGTTACAAATTCTAACAGTTGGACAGATGAATATACAGAAGAATCTCGATTATCTGAAGGGCACGGGCGGGGAGTATTTTGTTTGGTTAATCGAATTCTGGATAATCGAATGCCAGATGCCAAGCATTGAGACCTTGAGATCTTGCCAGATAATCCAATATTCAGATGATCAAATGCTGGATAATTGAGGTTCCTCTGTAGCAAACTACACAGTATTTGGGGTTTGTAATTTTTGATGATTTATTGAGAGTGTCACTTCATAAGGTGCCGGTGAAAACAAAGTTTGCTGTACTTCCTTAAGAATTGATTTCAAAACACTTTCCAGGACTAGATAATAGGATAATTGGCCTATAGTTACCTGCTTTTTGGGTTCCTCTCTTTTTGAACAGGGGTGATAGCCATTTTCCAATCCTCTGGTAGTTTTCCAGAATTCAACAATTCTTGGAAAATTACAATCAATCCACCCACTATCTCAGTCGCGACCTCTTTTAGGATTCTAGAATGCAAGCCATTAGAGCGAAGGACCTCTTTGCCATGAGCACTCATATTTTACCCAAAACTACTTGTTTAGTGACAGTGATTCCTCCCCCTGTATTCTTTAGTATACATGGAATGTTCTAAGAATATTCTACCATGAAGATTGATGCAAAATAATCTATTTAACTCCTCTGCCATTTCATATAGTCATAATTTTACAACATGGAAACAGACCCTTCAGTCCAACTAGTGATAGAGTCATAGAGTCATACAGCACAGAAACAGACACTTTGATCTAACTAGTCCATGCTGACCATTTTCCCAAACTGAACTAGTCCCACCTATCTCTGTTTGGCCCATATCCCTCCAAACCATTTCTATTCATGTACTCTTCAAAATGTCTTCTAAACATTGTAACTGTACCTGCACCCACCACTTCCTCTGGCAGTTCATTCCACACACTAAAGAATTTGCCCCTCATGTCCTTTTTAAATCTTTTTCCTCTCATTTTTAAAATATGCCCCCTAGTTTTGAACTCCCCATCCGAGGGAAAAAGACTCTTGCTAATCACCTTACCAGTGCACCTCATGATTTTATAAACCCCTATAAGGTCACCCCTCAACCTCCAATGCTCCAGTGAAAAAAAAGTCCCAACCTACCTTTAGAGTTCAAACCTTCCACCTCCAGCAACAACATCTTGGTAAATTTATTTTGAAACCTCTCATGCTTAATGATATCCTTCCTGTAGAAGTCAACCAGAACTATATACAGCACTGCGGTAGAGGACTCACCAACGTCCTGTACAACCTCAACTGATATTCCAATTCCTATACTCAAAAGTATGAACAATGGATGCAAGCATGCTAAACACCTTTTTAACCACTCTGTCTACTTGTATCACAATTTCAAAGAACTATATACTTGAATCCCTATGTCTCTCTGTTCTATAACATTACCCAGGGCCCTACCATTAATTGGATAAGTCCTGCCCTTGTTTGTTTTACTAAAATGCAATACCTTTCATTTATCCAAGTTAAACTCCATCTGCCACTCCTCAGCCCATTGATCTAATCGATCAAGATTACATTGTAATCTGGGATAACCTCTTTCACTGTCCATTATACCACCAGTTTTGGTGTCATCCGCAAACTTACTAACCATGTTTCCTAAATTCTCATCCAAATTGTTTATAAGAATGGCAAATAGAAGAGGACCCTGTGATGTTCCATTGTGGAACATCACAGGTCACAGGCCTCCAATCGAAAAAACAATCTTCCACCACCATCCTCTATCTCCCATTGTAAAGGCTATTTTGTATCAATTAGCAAGCTCATCCTGAATCCCATGTGATTTAACTTTACTGATTAGTCTACCATGTGAAACTTTGTCAAAGACATTACTGAAATTCAAGTAAACCATGCCTACCACTCTGCCCTCAACAACCTTTGCTGACTATCTCTCACCAGTCCTTGTCTCTCCAAATGCACGTAAATCCTATCTTTAAAATCACCTCCAGCAACCTACTTACTACTGATGTCAGACTCACAGGTCTTTAGTTCCCACGTTTCACCTTAGAGCCTTTCTTAAATAAAGGCAGAATATCAGCTAGCCTCCAGACTTCCAGCACCTCACCCATGGTTATAGATGATATAAGTATCTCTGCTGGTGGTCCCACCATTTCTTCCTTAAGTTCCTCTCATGTCCTGGGATACACTTGATCAGATCCCAGAGATTTATTCACCTTCATATTGTTTAAGATATCCAAGATAACTTTCTCTTCTACAATGTGAACTGTTTTCAAAACATCAGTGTTTATTTCCCTGAGTTCTCAGCTTCCATTTCTTTCTCCACAATAAAAACCGATGTGAAATATTCATTTAGTTTCTTTCCTATCTCCTGAGGTTCAAAACATAGATAACTTCACTGATCTTTAAGGGGCCATATTCTCTACTTGTTCCCTAAAACCATCTGTCTAGATTCATTTTCCAAACAGACTATATTCACATTGACTTCTCTTATTATCAGTTTTTTTTATTCCTTGTTAGTTTGCCCTCACTGTTTATCAAGCAAAGGATAACTAAATATTGAACTTATTAGACTTTGAATCAATCACTGACTTTGGCCTCATTATTTGCTTTTTCTTTCAACTTATTACTTTCTTTAACTTCCTTGGTCAGCCATGGTTGGTTTATCCCTCTCTTAGAATCTTTACTTCAAACTCTTTGCTGAGAGTCATGAATTACCTCTTAAATGTCCACCATTACTTGCTTCCTGTCATTACTGCTAATCTATCAGCCCTGTTCACTTTAGTTAACTCTATCTTTATTTCATTGTAATTCCCTTTACTTAAGCTAAACACTGTTGTTTCTGAACCAAGTTCTCATTCTCAAACTGAGCATTAAATTTGTCATGTTGTGATCACTACTTCCTTGGGGATCTTTTACTTTGAGGTTATTTATTTAATCTGCCTATTATCAGATCCAAGATAGCTTGCTGTCTGGGGAACACCAGACATCAGGGATGAATTGGTGGATGTAATGGGCTTGTATTTTGTTATGACGAATAATACTGATAACCCAAGAACTTACCTAATGTAATATAAAACCCTGGAAATTCAGGAATAGTATGCTCCATATCACATTCTAAATCTGTTCGTTAATTTTTTTGGCCATTTTTCTATTTCTTACCAACCGTTACATTTATCATTGATTCTTTCCCTCACTCTTGAAGATTGAAACTTCCATCTTGAAATTTCTGTTACTATAATTATGTATAAAATCAAAATTTGTATTTGTTTTATAACTTATCAGTTTAAACTTCATGTTCCTTGGCAGTTTATGCACTTAACATGAGTGTTATCACTGAGAATATTAAAGGGAATACTCTTCCTTCTGTGCAGTTAAAAAATGTAAATAGTTATTACATCTTCTGGTATAGTTTTATTAAGAATATCGTTCAAGAAAACCTATTTAAATGGACAGTCACTGATTTACGGCGATAATCTGTAAAGAACTTTAATTTTGCATACACAGCACAACATAGCCTTCTGTGTTTGAAGCATTAATTAAATCCTTTCTTGTGACTGAGAAGGAAATTAGATCCAGCTCCTGCAGATGAATAGATCAATACTAATCAGAATTCGCTGAATAGGAAAAAAATTGTATTCGGTAGTCTGAATTCTATATGAGTGGTAAAGGTCTGTGTTAACAATTATGAAGACATTAAGCTCCAGTAGACATTGGAAGCAATAAAGCAAAAGTATAATTTGAAAGGAAGTATGGGAAAAATTTAAAATATGCAAATATGAAGATGTTGGTATGGAGGGAACACTGTAATTAAAAATAAATGACTTATTTGATGATTGTACCTTATTAGAATAAATGGCAATAAATAACCAGCATTGCATGGCATTGGACATGAAATGAGACACAACAAAAGGGGATCAGGCAGATATATATGGAATGATTTCAGTAAGTTCCTCCACCTGGCACTGAACTTTACATGCAAAGAACGCAGGTTGGGAGTCTGAACATGAAGGTTAACAGACCTGACATGATTTTGCACTTAATTTTGATCGTGAATAGAATATCCTGCAGGGCCACCTGACTTCAGTGCCAAAGTTTCAAATTGTCCGATAGCTCAATTTGAAAAGGGTCAAGTTGCAAAATCAGTTATTAGTGCGAATGGACTGGTTGGCACTTGTATTGAATGTTTCAGAGCGAGGAAGTAAAGCAACAGTATACAATGTGTTGGGGGGTGCTTTTGGCTTCTCTGTTACCAAATGTAATGAAGGTTATTCACAAACAATGATAGAATCTGATAGAACAGAGGGAGACCATGTGATCTGTTGTGCTTGTGCCAAAATGTTTGAAGAACTCTCCAATTAGCCCCTCCCCCCCGGCCTAGTTCCTTCCATTCCAATTATGGAAGAGGACCAATTGGCACCAGATAACTGGTGTACAATCTGTGTTAAAATCAACAGATTTGGAGGCAAGAAGTAGCTAAGTATGGTCATACTTTTTTTGCAAAATTGCATATTAACGTCTATAATAGAAAGCAAAGGAACAACAGACCATGTGGCATTGACAAAGGCACTAGAATGAGAACACATAGACAGCCACATCAACCCTGCAGAGTCTTCCTCACTAATATCTAGGAGCTTGTGCAAAACAATGGGAGATGACCAGTCAAGCAACAGCCTGATATAGTCATAGTCATGGGATCTTCCCTTACAATGTCCAAGGCATCACCGTCATCATCCATGAATATGTTTTTTCTCACCAACAGGACTGAAGTGCCTTAGGTGGCAGTACAGCAGTATGCTGAAGGGAAGGTGTTACTCTGCTAATTCTTGTTATTCACTCTGTATCACATGAAATCATATGATATCAGGTCAATCATTGGGAAAGAAACCTCCTCCTGATTAACACCTATTTTCCATTTAACTGATGAATCCATACTGTTCAGTGTTCGTCACCATTTGAAAGAACCATTGTGAATGGCAAGGGAACAGAATACGTTCTGGATGGGTGGCTTCAATATCCAATGCTCATAATGTTTTGGGAGTAGCACTACGAGCTACGAGCTGGCCAGGTCCTAAAGGATGTGACGACTAAACTGGAGCAGTGGCAAGTGGTGAGAGAATTAACAACAGGGAAAATCTTTCTTGGCCTTATCCTCTCTGATCGACTTATTGCAGATGCATCTGTGTATGTCAGTATTGGTAGGACTGAATATTGAACAGTCCCCTTGTGGGAAAAAAAATCCCATCTTGCCATTGAAGATACTCTCCATTGTGTCGTGTGGCTCTATCGCAATGCTAAATGGGATAGACTTTCAATAGGTCTATCACCTTAGAACTGGGCTTTATCAGAGCATTGTGGACCATCAGTGGGAGCAGAATTGTATTCAACCATAATCTGTAACCACATATCCTGACAGATGCCTCATTGTACCATTTCAATCAAGCCAAGATCATCACTGGTTCAATGAAGAGTGCAAGAGGGCATGTGAGGAGCAATACCTCACACACATAAAAATGAGTTGCCAACCTGGTAAAGCTACAACACAGTGAGTACTTGCATTACAAAGCCTAAGGAGCATACAATAGATGGCTAAGCAATCCCACAACCAAAAATTCAGATCTAAGATCTGCAATAGTGCCACATCTAACCAGGAATGGTTGTGGAGAATTAAACAAAAATACAACAGGTGGAGGTTTCACAAAAATAAAGATGGGGAACCCAGAACATTAGTGCAAAAGGCAAGGCTCGAGCTTTTGCATCCATCTTTAGTGCAAAGTGCTGAGTGGATGAGCAATCTTGGCTTCCTCCTGAAGGTTCCCTGTCTTCAATTAATTCAATTCAACCTCTGTGATGTCAAGAACATGCTGAAAGTAGTGGATACTGTAAATGTTGTTGGCGCTGACATTTCAGCAATAATATTGAAGAATTGTGCATCTACATCCTGAGCCTAGCTGTTCCATTACAATTGCAACACTGACCTTTACTGGACAATGTGGAAAATTGTCTGCATAGGTCATGTCCACAAAAAGCAAGACAAATCCAACAGCCAGTTACTGCACCATCAGTCTACTCTGGAACCTAAGTAAAATGATGAAAGGGTATTAACATTGCTATCAAACAGCACTTACATGCAAGGGAATAATCTGCTTAACAACACTTAGTTTAAGTTTTTTAGAGCCACTTGGTTCCTGGTTTCATTACTGCCTTGGTCCAAACATGGATAAAAGAGCTGAATTACGGAAGAGCAGTGAAGGTGACTGCCCTTGACATCAGGCAGTATTTGACCAAGTGTGACATCAAGGAGCCTTAGAAAAAATTGGAGTCAATAAGAATAAAGGACAAAACACTCTGCTGTTTGGAATCATACTGAGCAGAAATGAAAATGTCTATGGTTATTGGAGGTCAATCGTCTCTGCCCTAGGACATCATGGCAGGAATTCCTCAAGTTCACACATTTTCAGCTGCTTCATCAATGACCTTTCTTTCCCATCATAAAGCCTGAAGTGGGGCTTTTCGCTAAATTTTACACAATGTTCAGCACCATTCATGCACCAGGAGGTCTGTGTTCATATGCAGCAAGACCCCAACAATTTCCAGGATTAGGCTTCTAAATGGCAAATAACATTTGCACTATATAAGTACTAGGCAATGACCATCTCCAACAATTGAAATTCTAACTGTCGCTCTTTGAAATGCATTGGATTACTGTTATTTAACCCTCCACTATCAATATCCTGGAGCTTACCATTAACCAGAAACTGAATTGGATTAGTCATATAAATACAGTGGCTACAGGAGCAGGTCATAGGCCATGAATTCTGGAAAAAGTGACTCACCTCTTGACTGCCCGATGCTCGTCAACCATCTCGAAGGTACAAATCAGGAGTCTGATGGAATACTGCCCACTTAGCTGGATCAATGCAGCTGTAACAATACTGCAGAAGCTCAACACCACCCACAACAAAGTAACCTGCTTGAGTGACATCCCATCCGTGACATTCAACATTTACTCCCTTCATCACCAATACACTATGGTAGCAGTGTGTATCATCTACAGGATTTGTTGCAGTAACTTGCTAAAGGTGCTTTGACAGCCCATTCCAAATTTGTGACCTCTGTCATTTAGAAAGAACGGGCAACAGGTATGTGGGAAACACCATCACCTGCAGCTCTCATCCATGCCATTCACGATCCTGATTTGGAATTATATCACCATTCCTTCCATGTCTTTGGGTTAAACCTCTGGAACTGCTTCACCAATATCATTGTGAGTGTACCTCAACTCCACCTTCTCTAGAGCAATTAAAAATGAGCAATAAATGCTGACCCAGCCAATAATGGCCTTTATTCATCAGTGCATTGAGTATATGAGTTGGGAGGTCATGTTGCAGCTGTACAGGACATTGGTTAGGCTACTTTTGAAATGCTGCATTCAATTCTGGTTTTCTTGCTTTAAGAAAGATGTTGTGAAACTTGAAAAGGTGCAGAAAAGATTTACAAGAATGTTGCCAGGTTTGGAGGGTTTGAGCTATAGGGAGAGGTTGAATAGGCTGGGGCTGTTTTCCCTGAGCGTTGAAGACTGAAGGGTCACCTTATAAAGGTTTATAAAGTCGTGAGGAACATGGATAGGTGAATCGTCAAGGTCTTTTCTCCAGTGTAGGGGAGTCCAAAACTAGAGGGGATAGGTTTAAGGAGAGAGGGGAAAGATTTAAAAGGGACCCAAATGGGCACATTTTCACGCAGAGGGCAGTGCGTGTATGGGATGAGCTGTCAGAGGAAGTAATGAAGGCTGGTACAATTACGACATTTAAGAGGCATGAATAGGAAGGCTTTAAAGGGATTTGAGCCAAGTGCTGGCAAATGGGACTAGATTTATTTAGGATTTCTGGCCGATATGGATGAATTGGACTGAAGGGTCTGTTACTGTGCTGTACATCTCTATGATTCTATGACTGAGAACATCTCCCCTCCTCAATCATTCTCCATCTACCTAGAGAAGGCGGAGAGCAACGGATAATTTAATATCCTAACTCAGACATTCATTTTCAGCCTTCCCTTCACTTTGCTTTTGTGCTATCAAATATTTATTCTGGCACCGCTGGAATTGTAGTCACAGAATTGTGGGAGGAGCCCAAATTAAGTTATTCTCTTTCATTTACTCTATCCTCTGAAATTGCACAAAGCAACCTGTCTGAGAGTGGGAACTCACTGCACAGATATTGCAAGTGCAAAATCCAGATTCCCATACTGAATGAAACAGCATATGGGAAACCAATATGTGGCCACACTGGACAGTTGCTATCTTAATGATTGAAGCTTGGAATGGGAACTTGGCAATAGATTGTTATTCCTTATTACAGCTATTTGGATGGACATGGGAGGAATATACTGTCACTAAGTGATATTGTGCACTCCTGTTACAGCAGATTGCATTGACCATATTAGTTATTTGGTTTTAATAAGTATGCTGTAATGGAAAGGTTAAGTCAATTTAAAAAATAGATTTTGTCATGAAAATAATAGCACAGCCTTGGATTAGTTTTGAAAATGGGCTAGGTTTAACTGATTGAATTTTGACATTAATTTCACTACAGAATAAGATCAAAGTGTTCATTCTATTGATGAACAATTTTATTGTGGGTCTGGTGGCACAGCCTTCCTACTCCAGAAGCTTACAAATCTGACAGGGAACCAGCACAATCTACATAGCTGTTTTATGCAAATTTAAGGATTAAGGATTCAACTCTGCTACAGCAGCAGGAATACAGAGATCTGACCTATGCTTCAGTTGACAAATGGAAATTCTATGTACTGCAATGCAGGAGCAAGACTCTACAATTTCACTTGCAAATTAGAAGTGTGATAGAATATTCTGCACTTGTCTCATTGAGTCCAACAACACTAAGAAGCTTGACATCATCCAGGCAAAGCAGCTGGCTTAATCAGCATTCCATCTATCATGTTAAATATTCCCTCCCTTTATCGCTGCTGCACCATGGAGTGTATAATTTATGACCAGATGCTCCACTGGACTCACCACATAAACAGAGTGACTACAAGACCAGGTCAAGGGCTAGGAATACTGCGACAAGTAGCTCACCTCCTGACTCCCCAAAGCCTATCCATCATCTACAAGGAATAGGTCAGGAATGTGATGAAGTATTTCCCACTTGCCTGTGTGGGTGTAGCTCCAACAACACTAAATAGGCTTGTCACCATTCAGGATAAAGCAATCCACTTGATTGTCACTATATCCACAAATATCAACTCTCTCCACCACCACTGTTCAGTGACAGCAGTGTGTACTATCTAGAAGATGCACTGCAGAAATTCACCAAAGAAACTTAGACAGCACCTTCCAAACCCAAACCTTCTAGAAGGATAAGGACAGCAGATACATGGGAATACTGCCACCTGCAAGACCACCAAGAAACTCACCATCCTGACTTGGAAATACATTGCCATCCCTTCAATGTCACTGGGTCAAAATCCTGGAACTCCCTCCCTAATGGCATTAATGGTCTACCTTCAACAAATACTCATGGTGATTCAAGAAGGCAGCTCAACACCACCTTCGCAAAGCCAAATAGGGATGGGTAATAAATGCTGGCCCAACCAGCAATGCTCATGTCCTACTAATGAATAAAAAAAACTATATGATGACTTGGAACTATATCATTGTTCCTTCACTGTTGCTGCACCAAAAACCTGAAACTAATATCTCTAGCAGCATACCCACACACCACGTGGACTACAGTGCTTCAAGATGGCAGCTCAGCATCCCTTTCTCAAAGGTAATTAGGGATGGACATTAGAGAAAAGATAGGTTGGAGATTCTTGTGCATTGTTTCAGCTGCAGTCATCGAAGGATGTAGAGTGTATATGTCATGCCCCTAGTCTGTGCCTTGTAGAAGTTGGACAGTCTTTGGGGTGTCAAAAGAGGTGAATTAGTCAACCCAGAATTCCAAGTCTCCCATATGCTTTTGTTGTTACAGTATTTATGGTTAGGTTTCTGGTCATTGGTGACCCCAAAAGATGTTGATGGTGTACGATGTAGCAGTAGTGATGCCATTGATTGCCGGGGGTGTATTAAGTGGACTGAGCAGGCAGTACAATGTTGCTGTGCTGCCTCCCCTATATGAGTTAGCATGATTGCCATCCCCATGCTGTCTATTTTAGTGCCCAGTTTCCCTGAAGAATAGCAAAATAAGGTTAGAAATCATTGTTTTTTTTCTCTTCATAAATATTGGATTTCATCTTGCATGTTAAGGCTGGTAAGTACCACATTCCCGTCAGAATCAAATGTAGGCCACATTCCCAGCAAGGCTGTCCTCAGTTATTCGAAAGGTTTGGGCTACTTTCAGCAGGACAGCACCTAGCTCCTGGCAATAAGATATCGTTTCTTGTTAGGAGCAGATGGAATATTCTCATTACTGAGCTGATGTTGCTAAGTATTGTCCTTTATTGACTGATCAGGAACTGACAGCACATAAAGCTTTTAATAGCTATTTGCTATCAATAGTATGGATTTTGTTTAGCTTGGAAGCAACTTTGATTGAACTGATGGCACAGTGACTAAATGCACCTCTTAGAGTGTAACTCCCCTGCTTCAAGAGTTTACAGCTTTGTGCAAGACTGGCTTAATTTAGCTTGACACACAATGACTTGATGGGAAATCCAAGGGCATTTGGATATCATATGTGGATGAGATCAGGAAAGTGGAACAGTGATATTCTCAAGGTTTGATACCTGGTCAAATGGCACAAGCGTGAAGAATAGGCACATGTCTGAAACAGGAGTAGTGCCCATGGAGCTGTATCCCAGTTTATCTACAGAATGCAGTGTTGGCGTGGTTATGTTACTGGACTGATAGTTCAGAATCCTGCATCTGTTATTCAGAGATTATAAATTTAAACTCCCACCACGGCAGTTTGACAATGTGGATTCAATTTAAAAAGAAATCTGAAAATACAATAAAGATACCAATGGAAGTGAAGCCCTCGACTCAGTCTACATCTAACTCCAATCCCATACCAATATATGAATCTTAATAAAAACAGAAAGTGTTCTAGAAATTCTTCAGGGTCGGGCAGCATTTGTGAAGAGAAACAGAGTTAGTATTTCAAGTCCAATGCAACTCTTCATTGGAACTAAAGGGACTAGGAAAAAGATAACTTGCATGCTGTTGACAAAGAGGGAGGAGGAACAAGTGAAACATGTTATGAGAGTGCCCAGAAGAAAAGGCAGAAGGAGTGCTAATGATACTGGAGGAGAGTTATAGAAACATGGGTCAGTGGTAGGTGTGAATAGCACTGCTGAGAGAAGCGGGGGTAAGGAGGTTGCAATCGAAATGAAGGAAAGTGCTTACAATCTTAAATTGTTGAGTCCACTGAGACCTGAAGGCTGTAAAATGCTATCGTACAAAATGGGGTATTTGGCATTCCTGGAACAGGCTTGCAACAAGTCTGGGACCCCAATATTAGCACAGGAGCAAGATGATGCATTGAAATGACAAGCAATTGGAAGATTAGGCTCATTGTTGCAAACAGAGTGGAGACATTCCACCAAGGTGTCTGCCCAGTTTGCATTTGATCTCACCAGTGTAGAGGAGACTGCATTGTGAACAACAAATACAGTATAGCAGATCAAATGAAGTATAGAGTAAACCGCCACTTCACCCGGAAGGTAAACCTTGGGAGAGTGAGGGGAGAGGACCCATGGGAAGATGACATGGTCAGGGAGGGGGCAGCTTGGGTGAAATGAGGAAATTTTAGGAGTGATAGTGGTGTGGATGAGGGTGTCACAGAGGGAATGGCACTTACAGAATTCTGACAAGGAGAGGAGAGAATGATACATTGGGTTGAGATCTGCTGGAGGTGGCAGAAATGGTGAAGGATGATCTTTCGAATGCAGATGTAGCTGGAGTAGAACATGAGGAAAAGGGGAACCCTATTAATGTTCTGGCTAGGAGGGGAAGGGGTGTGGGCAGAGTGTGCGAAACCGGTTAGGCATGGCCTTGTCAGCAACAATGGGGGTGGGGTGTGGATGTGGTCCTTGGTTGAGAAAAAGAGAAGATATGTTGGAAGCATCCCTATGGAAAGTGGCATCATCAGAGCAGATGGAATGGAGAAACTGGGAAAATGGAATGAAGTCCTTTCTGGAAGCAGGGTGTGAGGAAGTGGAGTCAAGATAATAGTAAGAGTTGGTAGATTTCTAATAGATACTGGTGGACTGGTTGCCCCCACCTCCAACCCCAGATACAGAAACAGGGAAGTCAAGAAATGAGAGGGAAGAATCCGAGATGACCCAGATGAAAGTGAGCAAAGGATAGAAATTAGAAACAGATTTGACAATTTTTCCAATTCAGGATGGGAGCAGGAAACACCTTTGAGATGTTGACTCTTAACTGCTATTTGAAAATATCCAGTAACATTTTGTATCAATCTATCGTCAAGAAATGTAGCACTTTCTGGGAAAGCATCTTTCTGGTTTTTGTAATACATGTGAGCTTTGTCAGTAGTACTAACGCTGTCTGTAAGAATTTAATAACTTAGGAAAAGGATGGGGGTAAAGTCAGAAAAAAAAAACAAAATTCACTGGAGTTATTAATTGAACTGTAACTGTGGTATTGAGTCTTTGACAGGAACAAAATTTAGTTTTTTGTTACAGACGAGGAACTCGCGAGAAGCAGTGATATGCAGCAGGAAAGCAGAGACAGAAATGAAAAGGATTAAAAACAGAAGGAAAAGTACAGCGGTGTCATATTCTCATTAACTACTTTCAGCTCTGGTGAAAGTGGAACTGAAAATATCTTGACCCTTGGCCCACTGGTGAGTGGAATTTTCCACTCCAAACTTAAACCTCCCACAATCTTTCTAGAAGGAGATAAATGTTGGGATTCAGCCAACCAAGAAGCACTAAGAAAAAACATCTTCAAAATTTAAATTCATGTTTGCTTAAGGTAAATCAAGACATGCAGTCAACAGGATAAGGAAGTTGAGAAAAAGAAATAAGATTGAATTTGGAGATTTCTTAGTTAAATTCTTGCTTTAGTCTATCCTTTATTGTCACTTTTGGTGTAATGAGGTCTTTGATACTTGAAAGCATTTTGAAATCCTGTACAGTGAGAGAGATGTCTACTTAGATTAGATTAGATTCCTCACAATGTGGAAACAGGCCCTTCAGCCCAACAAGTCCACACCAACCCTCCAAAGAGCAACCCACCTCCCACAGACCAATGCACCCAACACTATGGGCAATTTAAAATGGCCAATTCACCTGACCTGCACATCTTTGGACTGTGGGAGGAAATCCACGCAGACACGGGGAGAAAGTGCGAACTCCACACAAACAGTCACCCAAGGCTAGAATAGAACCTGGATCCCTGGCGCTGTGAGGCAGCAGTGCTAACCGCTGAGCCACTGTGCCACACAAGAGACTCACGTGTATGTACAAACTCATATAACAATGTCCTTATATTGAAAAACTCATTGAAATGGAATTAAATGCAGCCATTAAATTGAACTGAAAGTAATTATGTAAGCTAAGGTGTATTTATTTCTCAATAAACACAAGGTTCCTGTGTTACATAATGTATAGTAGGACCAATGAAGTAAAAGGTGTAAGGAACTAAGTCAAACAGTGTTCATTTACAGCAACGAGATGTCATCAAAAGTGTAGGCAACAAGTGAAATAGAAAGGTTAATTAATCTGGTAATATCCTTTGTGAAACTACGAACAGTTTTTAAATTAATAATTTCGTATTTAGTTCTGCACGTTAATTTAGTTTAAATTTCTTACCCATGTTGTATCTTCTCTCTCCACTAATGGGATAATTTTGTAGTGCTCACTGGAATGGGCAGATGGGCAGGGAGAAATGCATGGGAAGCTGAAAGTTTTCATGAACAGCAGAAATACTGTGCAACACTTACTGAGCAACAGGAAGGGGCTGATGTGGGAAACCTGCCTTCCAGTCAGAAGAAGGCAATTAGACTCATTAATAAGACACTCGAAACTAGTTATCAGAAAGATTCTTGGTAAT
This sequence comes from Chiloscyllium plagiosum, assembly GCF_004010195.1. Classification (NCBI taxonomy): domain Eukaryota; kingdom Metazoa; phylum Chordata; class Chondrichthyes; order Orectolobiformes; family Hemiscylliidae; genus Chiloscyllium; species Chiloscyllium plagiosum. The sequence goes on along the minus strand of NC_057720.1, from coordinate 34,392,391 downwards.
CCAAGATGGAGGACGGGAAAAATTTCTGTCTATAACAGCTGTCCTTTTTTGAGGTATTTTAGGTGTAAGAGGTGATTTCCTCGAATTCCCGGAGCAGCAATTACTATTTTATATGCTGTTGCATTACTTTGGAGAGAATAAAAGTCAAAACAATAGCACTTGTAAAAGAGAGAGGAACAGACAAAGGAAGTTCTTGGTGAAGTCAGTGCAGGAGAGAGAAAGAAAGAAACCTACCCTGCGAACTGACAGAGCAGTGAACCTGCACAGGTTCAACCTTTGCTGTTGGAATTCATATATCGCTGGGCATTGGAGTGCATCTGGGAAGATTAACAAACAGTGAAATTTACAACTGATCTTGGAGGAACCTGTTTAGGAGAGGTCACAGCACAGAAACAGATAAGTGAATATTTTAAGCGTGGCCTTACAGTAAGTCTGCAGTAGTGAGTAGAGTGGGTTCTTTCTTGATTATATGTTTTATTGAAATATGTCACTTGATTAAACTTAAAATATAAGCCATAAGTATTAATTTAACCTGGAGCAGTTTTTTTTGTAGAGTAATAAGACAGTGCTATTTTCTGGGTCTGCAGATTTGAAGAAGCAAAAATGGCCTTAAGTAGAGTGAAATGCTTTTCTTGTCGAAAGTGGGAGTTTAGGGGAGTTTACAGGGTACTGAGGATTATATCTGTATTAAATGTAATAAATTTGAATCCTATCAGATCGAATGGATCGGTTGGAGAGACATTTAGAAGCAATGGGGAATTTAAAAGGGCAAAGGGATATGAGGGATGGCAGTTATAGGAAGGGGGAAAAGTCGCAGAAACAGTCATATAGATGGGTTAAATTCAGGAAAGGTTAGAGAGGTAGGTAGTTAGTACAGGAGTCTTCTGTGGCTCTTCCCATTTCAAACAAGTATGCTATTTTGGAAAATGTAGGGGGTGATGGATTCTCAGGGGAACGTAACACGGACAGCCAAGTTTCTGGTATTGAGACTGGCTGTAATGTAATGTAATTCGAGGTACGTCAGGATCCAAGAGATCAATTGTGTTAGGGGACTCTCCGGTCCAAAGTTCAGTTTTCTGTGGCTAGCAGCGAAAAATCAGAATGGTATGTTGCTTCCCCAGTGTCAGGATCAAGGATGTCTCAGAGATGGTGAAGAATGTACTCAAAGGGGAGAGGGTCCAGCCGGAGGTCATTGTACACATTGGAACCAACGACGTAAGAAGGGAAAAGGTTAAGATTCTGAAGGGAGATTACAGAGAATTAGGCAGGAATTTATAAAGGAAGTCCTCGAGAGTAGTAATATCTGGATTACTCCCAGTGCTACGAGCTAGTGAGGGCAGGACTGGGAGGATAGAGCAATGAATGCATGGCTGAGGAGCTGGTGTATGGGAGGAGGATTCACATTTTTGGATCATTGGAATCTCTTTTGGGGTAGAAATGACCTTTACAAGAAGGACGGATTGCACCTAAATTGAAAGGGGACTAATATTGTGGCAGGGAGATTTGCTAGAGCTGCTTAGGAGGATTTAAACTAGTAAGGTGGAAGGGGTGTGGGACCCAGGGAGATAGTGAGGAAAGAGATTAATCTGAGATTGGTACAGTTGAGAACAAAGGCGAGTCAAACAGTCAGGGCAGGCAGGGACAAAACAGAACAAGGTAGGACTGATAAATTAAACTGCATTTATTTCAATGCAAGGGGCCTAACAGGGAAGGCAGATGAACTCAGGGCATGGTTAGGAACATGGGACTGGGATATCATAGCAATTACAGAAACATGGCTCCGGGATGGGCAGGACTGGCAGCTTAATGTTCCAGGATACAAATAATACAGGAAGGACAGAAAGGGAGGCAAGAGAGGAGGGAGAGTGGCATTTTTGATTAGGGATAGCATTACAGCTGTACTGAGGGAGGATATTCCTGGAAATACATAGGGGAAGTTATTTGGATGGAACTGATAAATAAGAAAGGGATGATCACCTTATTCGGATTGTATTGTAGACCCCCTAATAGTCGGAGGGAAATTTAAAAACAAGTTTGTAAGGAGATCTCAGCTATTTGTAAGAATAATAGGGTGGTTATGGTCGGGGATTTTAACTTTCCAAACATCGACTGGGACTGCCATTGTGTTAAAGGTTTAGATGGAGAGAATTTGTTAAGTGCATACATGACAATTTTCTGATTCAGTATGTGGATGTACCCACTAGAGAAGGTGGAAAACTTGACCTACTCTTGGGAAATAAGGCAGGGCAGGTGACTGAGATGTCAGTGGGGAAGCACTTTGGGGCCAGCGACCATAATTCTATTAGTTTTAAAATAGTGATGGAAAAGGATAGATTTAAAAATTGAAGTTCTAAATTGGAGAAAGGCCAATTTTGACGGTATTAGGAAAGAATTTTCAAAAGCTGACTGGGGGCAGATGTACACAGGAAAAGGGACAGCTGGAAAATGGGAAGCCTTCAGAAATGAGATAACGAGAATCCAGAGAAAATATATTCCTGTTAGGGTGAAAAGAAAGGCTGGTAGGTATAGGGAATGCTGGATGACTAAAGAAATTAAGGGTTTGGTTAAGAAAAAGAAGGAAGCATATGTAAGGTATAGACAGGATAGATTGAGTGAATCCTTAGAAGAGTATAAAGGCAGTAAGAGTATACTTAAGAGAGAAATCAGGAGGGCAAAATGTGGACATGAAATAGCTTTGGAAAATTGAGTTATGGAGAATCCAAAGGGTTTTTACAAATAAATTAAGGACAAAAGGGTAACTAGGGAGAGAATACAGGCCCTCAAAGATCAGCAAGGTGGCCTTTGTGTCGAGGTGCAGGAGATGGGGGAGATACTAAACGAGTATTTGGCATCAGTATTTACTGTTGAAAAGGACATGGAACTTATAGTATGTAGGGAAATAGATGGCGATAGCTTGAAAAATGTCTATATTACAGAGGAGGAAGTGCTGGATGTCTTGAAACACACAAAAGTGGGTAAATCCCCAGGACCTGATCAGGTATACCCAAGATCTGTGGGAAGCTAGGGCATTGATTGCTGGGCCTCTTACTGAGATATTTACTGAGACAGGAGGTGCCACTGAGACGTGGTGCCACTGTTTAAGAAGGGTGGTAAGGACAAGCCAGGGAACTATAGACCAGTGAGTCTGATGTCGGTGGTGGACAATTTGTTGGAGGGAATCCTGAGGGACCGGATGTACATGTATTTGGAAAGGCAAGGACTGATTAGGGGTAGACAACATGGCTTTGTGCGTGAGAAATCATGTCTCACAAACTTGACTGAGTTTTTTGAAGAAGTAACAAAGAGGATTAATGGGGCAGAGTGGAAGACGTGATCTATATGGACTTCAGTAAGGCGTTTGTCATGGTTTCCCACGGGAGACAGGTTAGCAAGGTTATATCTCACAGAATACAGGGAGAACTCGCCATTTGGATACAGAACTGGCTCAAAGGTAGAAGACAAAGGGTGGTGGTGGAGGGTTGTTTTTCAGACTGGAGGCCTGTGACCAGTGGAGTGCCACAAGGATCGGTGCTGGGTCCTCTACTTTTTGTCATTTACATAAATGATTTGGTTGTGAGCATAAGAGGTACAGTTAGTAAATTTGCAGATGACACCAAAATTGGAGGTGTAGTGAATAGCGAAGATGGTTCCCTTAGATTACAACGAGATCTTGATCTGATGGGCCAATGGGCTGAGAAGTGGCAGATTGAGTTTAAATTTAGATAAATGCGAGGTGCTGCATTTTGGGAAAGCAAATCTTAGCAGGACTTATACACTTCATGTTAAGGTCCTAGGGAGTGTTGCTGAACAAAGAGACCTTGGAGTGCAGGTTCATTACTTCTTGAAAGTAGAGTTGCAGGTAGATCGGATAGTGAAGAAGGCATTTGGTGTGCTTTCGTTTATTCGTCAGGCTATTGAGTACAGGAGTTGGGAGGTCATGCTGCATATGTACAGGACATTGGTTAGGCCACTGTTGGAATATCGCATGCAATTCTGGTCTCCTTCCTATTGGAAAGATGTTGTGAAACTTGAAAGGGTTCAGAAAAGATTTACAAGGCTGTTGCCAGAGTTGGAGGATTTGATCTATAGGGAGAGGCTGACCAGGCTTGGGCTGTTTTCCCTGAAGTGTCGGAGGCTGAGGGGCTACCTTATAGAGGTTTATAAATTATGTGGGGCATGGAGAGAATATATGGACAAAGTCTTTTCCCTGGGGTGTGCGAGTCCAGAACTAGAGGGCATTGGTTTAGGATAAGAGGGGAAATATATAAAAGAGACATAAGGGGCAACTTTTTCACACAGAGGGTGGTATGTGTATGGAATGATCTGCCTGAGAAAGTCGTGGAGCCTAGAACAATTGCAACATTTAATGGCATCTGGATGGGTATATGAATAGGAAGGGTTTGGAGGGATATGGGCCAGGTGCTGGCAGGTGGGACCAGATTGGTTTGGGATATCTCATTGGCATGGACAAGTTGGACCGAATGTCTGTTTCCGTGCTATACATCTCTTTGACTCTATGACATTAGAATTTGAAGGTGTAGCAGAGTTTGCACAAGAGTCAGACAGGTCTGATTCCAGAAAACTGCCCAGCAAACCCTGATATCAATTGAAATGGAGGCACTGAGCATCACTGCACTAAGCTTGAATATGACCCCTGCTGTACCATTGATCCTCCTACCTGTGACCCCAATCCTGCCCCAGGTAACTCTGTCCAAGCATCTACTGCTCCTGGTGATATCGATATGATGGAGAGTCACGAGCTTCTGATTGGCTAATAGCTTTTGGGGAAGAGAAGGGGTACTTCTGCTCGACTGGGAATTTAACCTGATGTGATGCCCAACGTGGTCCATGTAAGTGCCTTCTAACCTTACAATTGTGTCAGATCGCCCAGAGAAAAGCAATATCAAATTTCCAAGCAGTGGGCAAGACTCTCATTGGCAACAGTTCGATTTCCCCCATGTCTGATATCTGTAAGACCACTCTTCAAGTGCTGGGGAATGCAGAACTACAGAGCATGGAGGGAAGACTGAGATTCTGTTTTCCCTTCTTCCCTTCTGTTTCATACCTCACAAAGCTCTAGCTGATCAAGCATACATCTGATGCAGAGGAAAAACCTGGTGACACAGCCAAGCAGGTGCCACTCCATTGTCGTGGCATTACACTCACATGTTTTGAATTTGTTTTTCCATAGACATGTTAGCATTCAAAAGACCACGGCCTTGAAATAGCTGCTTTCTGCATGATGTCAATGTATAATCACAGGAAATAACATTTTGTTGACAGCAAAATGGGGTGCAAGCTTTTTTTTCCACTCCAGGGTCAAATGCCCCCAAATTGCCTTGAACTTTTCGCCATTGCTTAATGCAGCTGCCTGGTTCTGAGTGAGTTGATTTCCACACATCATTGTGAAGGCCAACCAGGCTGCAATTCTGAGTTTCCAACTTTTGCACACACACTACAGCTCAAACTAAACAAGTCACACTAAGAGTTATAACCTGCGGATTATCTGCAAAAACATGAGGAAGTGAAGAGCTTTAACCTTAAACTCTGTGAATCTCATTGCTAGCAATTTGTGTCACTAAGGCAGATTCTTTGAAGCAAGTTTTTCTTAGGCATTCTGTCTACCCAGCCATATACTGCTTTTCCATGTCATCTGACAGTGTGAAATGACTGGGTACTTTTCATGCACATTAAGTACATTTTAGCGCAAAAGTGTTATTTTCGTGGTTATACCATTTATCATTCTGAATGGAGGAAATGAGTCACAGGATGGTGCAAGTGAGGCAGGCAGCAGTCAAGGTGGTTTCACTTCTATCATAAGGAAAATCAGGTCATGGGAGGACTAGTTGGAGAAGATGTTTGAAAGAGGAGGTGCAGTTTCGGATCTCTATCCATTCCTGCATGTGTACCTCAACCAGTCCGAAGGAGAGTATGTGTTAATCTGGTCTATAAACAATAATTCTGTACCAAATTGCAGATTGATAGCAATACTTGATTGTAAACACAGTCACTGTGTTTACACTTTCCTGAAGAAGGGCTTATGCCCAAAACGTCGATTCTCCTGTTCCTTGGATGCTGCCTGACCTGCTGCGCTTTTCCAGCAACACATTTTCAGCTCTGATCTCCAGCATCTGCAGTCCTCACTTTCTCCCTATAAACACAGTCAGTTTCATTTCTATGCAATTGCTTTTTTATGACCTGAGAAGCTTGCAATTGTTGTCTGAGAATTATGAATCAATCACATTATCTCTTATCAGGCCCTGTTGACAAGAGAAATGAAACCCATTCTGCTGTACTGTGCATAGAGCACATCTCATTGTTGGATTTTTCAATGCATCTGAGCTTTCATGCCTGTGCCTCCTCTCTGACGTGTTAGACAGGGGGGAGCCTGCACCCCCGTCTAGCAGCTGATCTGCAGGGCTCTTATGCCTGTCGGACCACAAATTGTTTTCAGGGCATTTCCCACCTGATAGCTATCTGACCATTCTGGGAATGGTGGCTATTACTTGGTCTGCATGAGCCATCTAATGCCTGACCACGAGGAGCCATGGGTTCAGAACGAAGGGTAAGTTGTGGGGGTTGGCAGGGCAATATCCTAGGGCAGGCAAAATTTGGCTGCTGCCCAGACAAAATAAAACTCCTAAAACTTGTGAATGACTCAAACTGATTTGACTCATCGTGTATAGCTCACAATAAAGCTCCAGTGTATCCAGTATGATCATGTCTAATATTATTGATTTTTTTTAAACTGGTTTTGCTCTTTGTTGGGTAGGCCTTGGGTTGGCAGAGCCCTAAATGTTTGGATGTGTGGTTAGGAGTTATTTCCTCATAATAAATATAAAGATATAAATACATAAAAATTTAATTCAATTCCGTCCTTTATAACTTCCATTTGGACTATAACAATGACATCTTGATTAAGCTGCTGCCTTGAAATCATTTGCAGTGTTTATTACTTTTCGTAAGTCAAAGGAACCTTCTGACATGACAGATTTGTAATAGAAATCATTCCCAGATATCTTGCATTCTGAGTGTAATTCATCGCACATGAGATATTGTGGTATTAATAATAATTCCTTCATGCTGTCTTCCAATTACATAATGAACATATTGACAGCTTTATTCACTGATCATTCCCATAGAACGCTTTTTCTTTAATATTGCTCATAACTACCATTAACACCTTTTCTTTAGTTATACATTGTTGGGCACTAGCCTGGTTCTGACCATTAGATCATTAGTGTTTCCTGCATCAGCAATCTCAATAAATCCTTTCCCTCCATAATCCAAGATGGTAAGAGGCTGAGATGAAGCTAATCATTCCTTCCAAGAAGTAGAATGCATTAGGAGTGGATTACAAAAATCATAGGAGGCATGGAGGGGGTGAATAGACAAGGTCTTTTCCCTGAGGTCGGGGAGTCCAGAACTAGAGGGCATAGGTTTAGCGTGAGAGGGGAAAGATATAAAAGAGACCTAAGGGGCAACTTTTTCACGCAGAGGGTGATGCATGTATGGAATGAACTGCTTGAGGAAGTGATGGAGGTTGTACAATTGCAACATTTAACAGGCATCTGGATGGGTATGTGAATAGGAAGGGCTTGGAGGGACATGGGCCAGGTGCTGGAAGGTGGGACTAGATTGGGTTGGGATATCTGATCGGCATGGACGAGTTGGACCGAAGGGTCTGTTTCTGTGCTGTACATCTCTATGACTATGACTAGATGAATCTGCCAGCTGGCAACTGAAGCCGTCCTACATCAGTTGTTTGGGGAATGAGGCTGTATGCCTGCACTTAAATAGAGGCAAGGCATCCTTAATAATCTTTTGAAAATTGCATTAAAAAAGATAATCTAGCATTTAATATCTGAGAAGTATTTTTACAGAGAAGTCATGTGAGCTAATCTTTCAAATTTAGCAGTTTAATTTGCATGGAGTTCAAACTGATGGGATTTTCTTTTGAGCACATCCAGAACCTCATGTGAATGACTTTGTGCCTAACCAGCTATTTTTAATGTGTGTGGGTCCATAGCATGTTACTGCCTATAATTTAGAAATAATTAACACAAATTATCCATCTTGCTCAGAGAGGCCACAAGGATAGGTTGTTGTGGGGCAAAGGGAAGTCATACTGTGCAACAGGAAGGGCACTTTAGAGTTTAGTCTGTGTTATAATTGCCCTTTGTCGACTTGATGCTGTGTGACAGAAGTGAAAAAAAAGGACACAATTTGCTCAGTTCAAATGTCCCCCGTTTTATTGAATCCAAAAGTGAAGGATTGTTTAATTAACAGTCCAGATGATTTTCTCCAGCTCTGAAATTTCACTTTTCTGGCTAATCCCTGATCTGAATTACAGATGCATTACTGAATGTGTGAACACAGACTTGCCATGTTAACATCATTGGAAGCCAAAATGCTAATTTTACAAGTTAAGAGCAGCAGTTCAAATATAAAATGGTAACTTTGTCCCTAATGCTGAGAACTTTGTTGCATTCATGATATGTTTTGTTTGCATTCAGAATCCAGTAACATTTAGTCCAAAGTAGTAATTTAGTTAAGAAAAATCACACATTTGCTCTTCTAATAGTAATCAAGCAGATTCTGTGCTGACTGCAGCCTCAGATTGAACTTTCGTTCTAGTACATTATTTACCATTAAACAACCTTCCAGAACTAAACATTAAATTTAACTCCTTTTGCCGTGGAGTTATCCTTGTAAATACAACTATTTGTGTAGCCATTCTTTCCTGTTACTGCATTGAATGGTTTACAGATCCCCAGCATCAGAAATGCTAAATTGACCTTTACTCTTCACTGATATTGGGTTGGATTTTGTGTAGCTTAACATGATGGGAAACATGGAGGCTGAGGCCACAAATTATGGGAATGTCCTATGTCAGTCTCCTGGTTGATTAAGTAGGAGAGCGGAAGGGGCTGACTTGGGATTCCCATCCACCGGCTGGAGGAGCTGAATTACATTCAATAAGGAGTCACTGACACCCATTATTCCTGAGCTTGATCCAATTCAGCAGCAGTTCAAAGTTTAAATGGAGGCCGCATTGCTTTCCCACAGTCTCAGAAGGCTGCCCCAGGATCTCCTGTAGGCTTATTCAGTGGCCTCCCTGAGATGGAGATGGGGCAAAGGGACTGCATTGTCATTCACTCAATGTGCTGTCAAGGGACCCAGCATAAGATCGCTGAAACATGTGGCTGCTGAGAAAGACTCTTGACCTCCACCCCCATCTCATCTACACCAACAGCAAATTCCATCCTGCCCTCACTCACCTTTGGCCAGGGGTTTGATGATGATTCTGGACAAGCAGTGCTGTCACCAAGCTGCCATTGGCAGCCTCTGCAGCTGGGAGCTTCAATCCTAGGGAAGGTCTGCCATTGGTCGTTTCTGTGCTTAAAAGATCCTTGACTTAATCAGATCTGCCCCTGGGGAACTGCCAGATGTTCCCTGCAGGTCACTGGCGGCAAGATAAGACCTCTGTCATGCCAACAAGTCACAGGTATTGGGTGAGGTAGTAGCAAACTATGGCTAGCATCACTGCATTATAGCAGAATGTATGGCTCTCCCAACCACATTTGTATTCCATATCTGGCTGGTGGAAGTTTAACCATTTTGCATGGATGAGGTTTAAAGGCACACACAGCATAGTCTCATCAAGTTGTGCGATCAAGGGTGTAAGAAATGTAGGTTTAATTGTGCAATGTTATATTTCTGTTATATGATCATCTGGTCCATCATATTGACCAGATGATGGACTATAGCAAAAGGAATCAGACATCAAATAGTTGATCATGGTATATCTGGAACAAGTGCTTGACTCATTTCTTTGTTGTAGGATTCTATCACAAAAAAAATCAAAAATTCTTGCTTATAGAAATAATTGGAAGACAATTCAAAAGAGCAACTCTACATCTTAATTGAAATGTTTTTCAAAGTAATGTACATAAGGGTCGAAAAGTGTGGCGCTGGAAAAGCACAGCCAGTCAGGCAGCATCTGAGGAGCAGGACAGTTGACGTTTCAAGCATAAGCTCTTCATCAGGAATGTGGGGTGGGGGTGTTGGCCCAAAGGAGCTTAGAGATAAATGG
>NC_057720.1:34377545-34382280 GCF_004010195.1 Chiloscyllium plagiosum | reverse complement strand
GGGGGGGGGAGGTAATTGGGAAGGCTATATGTAGATGAAGTTGGGGGAGGTGATGATGATGATAGGTCAGAGAAGAGGGTGGAGTGGATAGGTGGGAAGGGAGATACACAGGTAGGTTAGTTCAATAGGGTGGTGCTGAGTTGAAGGGTTGGATCTGGGATGAGATGGTGACAGAGGAAATGAGGAAACTAGTGAAATCAATATTGATCCTCTGTGGTTGGAGGATCCCAAAAAGAAAGATGAGGCATTCTTCCTCCAGGCATCGAGTGGCTAGAGTTTGACGGTGAAGGAGGCCAAGGACTTGCATGTTCTTGGCAGAGTGGGATGCGGAGTTGAAGCGTTCGGCCACAGAGTGGTGGGGTTATTTAGTGCATGTGTCCCAGAGATGTTCTCTGAAACGTTCCGCAAGTTGGCGGAACGTTCCTCCAACTCAGCACCACCCTCTTGAACTCTCCTACCTGTCCATCTTCCTTCCCACCTATCTGCTCCACCCTCTTATCTCTCAGCCCCCTTGCCCCTCACCCCCACACCCCCCCATTCTTGATGAAGACTCATGCTCGAAACATCGACTCTCCTGCTCCTGGGATGCTGCCTGACTGGCTGTGCTTTTCCAGCACTACACTTTTCAACTCTGATCTCCAGCACCCACATTCCTCACTTTCTCCTAATGGACACAAGAGTCAAAACATTTGTTCTGAGACTAAGTAATATAGAAATAGCCCATTCCACCCAACCATCTGTTAGTAGCATGGAAACAACTGCTCAAATTATGTGCTAAACCTCGTTTCTGTGTCTGTATGAAGATATTTTCCTGACCTCTGTTCTAACATCTTTTACGTATTATCTTGCATCTATCAGCCTGCTTCAATTAAGTTCCTTCCATTTCTTCCTAATATTAAACACTCCCAAAAAATGCCGATAACAACATGCTAACAAGAAAACACCCCATTCTTTATCTATTTTGTCATAATTGATTTTTCTACACCAATCAGCATCTTAGGGTTCTGTAGAAGAGTCATGTTTCGTTCAAAATGTTAATTGCTTCGCTCTACACAACAGATCCAGACCTGCTGAGTAAGTTTTTATTTCAGATTCTCAGCATCCTCAATATGTTTGCTTTTGTTTTATCACCCTAGTAAGCTGTATTATATCCTTTCTAAAGCCCCAAAATTTGTAGAGCCCTGTCTTAGAAATACTACTCTAATTGAGGCCTTATCAAGGCTCATCATTTAGCTTTTGGCTTTTATGTTCAATACCTCTTGAGATTCAACCTGTTATTATTATTATTCTTAAAAGAGCCAATTTAAGTAACAATGACTGGAAAAACATTTCTCGATGTTTGTTCGAGTTCAGTGGGGTTTTGGAAGCTTGGGTGGAGCGGAAACATCTTGCAGTCAAGGTCAGCAGTGGTAGAAACAGAAAGTAAAAGAAATGAGAAAAAAAAATTAAAGTGCTGCTTCTCTGACAGATAGTGGAAAATTACTTTAGGCACTAATCCAGATAATAATCACAAAATAATCTGCACATTCTGCAGCGTTACTGTATCTGGACGGATAAATCATACAGCAACTAAGCTTCCAAGATACACCAACTTTGAAATTTTAGCTTGTTTTAAAATACTTACATACTTATGTAAGGCATAAAATTACATTTCCTACACCAAAGCCTATCCAATCCACAACAACATAGCTTAAGCACTGCTAAAGATTCACCACAAGATTAACGCTCCCCATTCTCCTCTTTTGAGACACAATCATAGAAAATGTGCAAGGCAGAATGAAATTTTAAAAAATTATTCTTTATGGACTGTGGATGTTGGTGACAAGGCCAGCATTTATTGCCCACTCCTAATTGCTCAAATCGATGATGGCTTACCTTCTTGAACTGCTGCAGCCCAGGTTGTTCAGATCATCATATCTGTGTGGCTGCAAAAGAGCAACGTTATAACTTGTGCCCTATGGCCCTCAAGGTTGCCGTATTTCAAATACAGTATCTCTTAAATGCAATGAGGTTTTCTGCCTCTACCACATAATCATAGTATTCTCATTGAGGTCTTATTAAGGTTCATGTTTTGGCTTTTATGTCTATACTTCTTGAGATTCAACCTATTATTAGAGTCTTGTGTTTAAAAAATAACACAGCTAATTTAAGTGATAATGGCTGAGAAAACATTTCTTGATGTTTCTGTTCACTCCAAGTATTTCGTAATTTTATACATCCCAAATAAATTTTCCCTCCGTTTCCAAACAAAACAAATCCCCAAGACCTTTCCTAACAGTAATGATTCTTCATTCTTGGCAACAGCCTTATAAATTTCCTGTGTACCCACACAGTGACCATTACAGTACTCTGTACTCTGGCTGTGGTCTCAATATTGTTGCCTACAGTTTCAATATAACCTCTGAGAAGTAAAGTTTATGTTTCCATTTGTAAACTATCCCATAGATCTTCTTTAACATTTCAATTTCTGATATCTTCATGATTCTATCATGCATACTAGATGGAGCATACACTCCAGAGTCCTTCAGTTTCTCAAGGTTTTCAGAATCTTACCATTTGTTGTGTATTCCAATGCTATGTTTGCCCTCAACAACAAATGCATTTCCACAAATTTCTCTAGATTGCATTCCATTTGCCATTTTACAGCCTACCTGACCAGTCCATTGAAAGCTCCTCTCACTATTGTTGGGCCACCCATACTTCACATTCCTCCTCCTCATTTGCAATTATTGCATTAGCCCCTCTTTGGGAAAACCAATGTGAAGTATTCATTTAAAAGCATGCCCACATAGAACAGTACAACACAGAACAGGCCCTCCAGCCCACAATGTTGTGCCGACCATTGATCCTCATGTAAGGTAAACCTCATGTACGAACCCTCAAATTTCTGTGACCATATGCATATCCAGCAGTCTCTTAAATATCCCCAATGACCTCGCTTCCACAACTGCTGCCGGCAACGCATTCCATGCTCTCACAACTCTCTGACATCCCCTCTATATTTTCTGCCAAACAGCTTAAAACTATGACCCCTCGTGTTAACAATTTCTGCCCTGGGAAAACGTCTCTGGCTATCAACTCTATCTATGCCTCTCAGTATCTTGTACATCTCAATTAGGTCCCCTCTCTCCTTTTTTCCAATGAAAAAGTCTGAGCTCAGTCAACCTCTCTTCGTAAGATAAGCTCTCCATTCCAGGCAGCATCCTGGTAAACCTCCTCTGAACCCTCTCCAAAGCATCCACATCTTTCCTATAATAGGGCGACCAGAACTGGATACAGTATTCCAAGTGCAGTCTTACCAAAGTTTTATAGAGCTGCAACAAGATCTGACGGCTCTTAAACTCAATCCCCATGTTAATGAAAGCCAAAACACCATATGCTTTCTTAACAACCCTGTCCACTTGGGTGGCAATTTTAAGGGATCTATGTACCTGCACACCAAGATCCTGCTATTCCTCCACACTGCCAAGAATCCTGTCTTTAATCCTGTATGACCTTCCAATATGCATCACTTTGCATTTATCCAGGTTGAACTCCATCTGCCACCTCTCAGCCCATCTCTGCATCCTTTCAATGTCACGCTGCAGCGTACAACTGTCCTCTATACTGCCAACGACACCTCCAAACTTTGTGTCGTCTGCAAACTTGCTAACCCATCCTTCAATCGCCTCATCCAAGTCATTAATAAAAATTACAAAGAGTAGAGGCCCAAGAACAGAGCCCTGTGGAACACCACTCACCACTGACTTCCAGACAGAATACTTTCCTTTCACTACCACTCGCTGTCTTCTGTCGACCACGGTGGGCGGCACAGTGGCACAATGGTTAGCACTGTTGCCTCACAGCGCCAGAGACCCGGGTTCAATTCTCACCTCAGACGACTGACTGTGTGGAGTTTGCACGTTCTCCCTGTGTCTGCGTGGGTTTCCTCCGGGTGCTCTGGTTTCCTCCCACAGTCCAAAGATGTGCAGGTCAGGTGAATTGGCCATGCTAAATTGCCCGTAGTGTTAGGTATAGGGGTAAATGTAGAGGTATGGGTGGGTTTCCCTTTGGCGGGTCGGTGTGGACTTGTTGGGCCGAAGGGCCTGTTTCCACACTGTAATGTAATGTAATGTAAAAATTACCAGCCAATTCTGTATCCAGACAGCTAAATTTACCTATATCCCATTCCTCCTGACCTTCTGAACGAGCCTACCATGGGGAACCTTATCAAATGCCTTGCTGAAGTCCATAAACACCACATCCACTGCTCGACCCTCATCAACCTGTCTAGTAACACCCTCAAAGAACTCAATAAGATTTGTGAGGCATGACCTGCCCCTCACAAAGCCGTGCTGACTGCATTTAATTAAGCCATGCTCTTCCAGATGGTCATAAATCCTATCGTCAGAATCCTTTCTAACACCTTGCAGACGACAGACGTGAGACTGACTGGTCTGTAATTGCCGGGGATTTCTTTATTTCCTTTCTTGAAGAGAGGAATTACATTTGCCTCCCTCCAGTCCTCAGGTACGACTCCTGTGGAGAGCAAGGATGCAAAGATCTTTGCAAGCGGTCAAGCAATCACATTTCTCACTTCCCAAAGCAGCCAAGGACAAATCTGGTCTGGCCCTGGCAACTTGTCAATCTTAATGTTTGTCAAAATTTTCAGCACATCAGCTTCCTCAATCTCTATCCATTCCAGCATGCTTACCTGCTCCCCACTGGTTTCATTCACTACAAGGTCCTTTTCTTT